>NC_029786.2:52793901-52823980 GCF_000816755.2 Arachis ipaensis | reverse complement strand
TGCCATAGGATCCTCTGTGCTTCTTCTCTAGGCACACACCTACGGATTATTCCGTCTGCACATCTCTTAAAGAGATAGGGTTCATCCCACAAGTAGTACTTTGCATCAGAAATTAATTTTTTCTTTTGTTGCCTGCTGTATGCCTTGGGTATGAACCTTGCAGCTTTATAGTTTGTAATGTCTGCAAACCATGGTGTTTCCTAAATGGCGAACAAATGCTCATCCGGAAAGGTTTCAGAGATTTCAATAGAAGGAGAGGGCGCCCCTTCTACTGGCTCTATTCGGGACAGATGATAAGCCACTTGGTTTTCTGTCTCTTTTCTGTCTCTTATTTCTATATCAAACTCTTGCAGAAGCAATACCCATCTTATAAGCCTGGGTTTTGAATCCTGCTTTGTAAGTAGATATTTAAGAGCAGCATGGTCAGTGTACACAATCACTTTTGATCCTACTAAGTATGATCTAAACGTGTCAATGGCATAGACCACTGCAAGCAATTCCTTTTCTGTGGTTGTGTAATTTTTCTGGGCATCATTTAAAACATGACTAGCATAATAAATGACATGCAGAAGCTTGTCATGCCTCTGCCCCAATACTGCACCAATGGCGTGATTATTGGCATCACACATTAATTCGAATGGCAATGTCCAGTCTGGTGCAGAGATAACTGGTGCTGTGACCAGCTTAGCTTTCAGAGTTTCAAACGCCTGCAGGCACTCTATGTCAAACAAAAATGGCGTGTCAGCATCTAGCAGGTTGCTTAGAGGTTTTGCAATTTTTGAAAAATCCTTTATAAACCTCCTATAGAATCCTGCATGCTCCAAAAAGCTTCTAATTGCCTTAACATTGGCAGGTGGTGATAATTTTTCAATTACCTCTATTTTAGCTTGATCCACCTCTATTCCCTTGTTTGAAATTTTATCCCTAAGGACAATCCCTTCAGTCACCATAAAGTGACATTTTTCCCAGTTTAAAACCAGGTTGGTCTCTTGGCATCTTTTCAAAACCAATGTCAGGTGATTAAGACAGGAGCTGAATGAGTCTCCATATACTGAGAAGTCATCCATGAAGACTTCCAGAAATTTTTCCACCATATTAGAGAAAATAGAGAGCATGCATCTCTGAAAGGTTGCAGGTGCATTACACAGCCCAAATGGCATCCTTCTGTAAGCAAATACTCCAGATGGACATGTGAATGCTGTTTTCTCTTGATCTTGGGGAGCTACTGCAATTTGGTTGTAGCCTGAATAACCATCCAAAAAGCAGTAATAATCATGACCTGCTAGTCTCTCTAGCATCTGGTCTATGAATGGTAAAGGAAAATGATCCTTCCTGGTGGCTGTACTGAGCCTTCTGTAGTCAATACACATGCGCCACCCTGTAACTGTTCTTGTAGGAATCAGTTCATTTTTTTCATTATGAACCACTGTCATGCCTCCCTTTTTGGGGACAACTTGAATAGGGCTCACCCAGGGGCTATCGGAAATAGGATAAATAATCCCAGCCTCCAGTAATTTGGTGACCTCTTTCTGCACCACTTCCTTCATTGCAGGATTTAGCCGCCTCTGTGGTTGAACCACTGGCTTAGCATTGTCCTCCAATAAGATCTTGTGCATGTATCTAGCTGGGCTTATGCCCTTAAGGTCACTTATGGACCACCCAAGAGCTGTCTTGTGTGTCCTTAGCACTTGAATTAGTGCTTCCTCTTCCTGTGGATTTAAAGCAGAGCTTATGATCACTGGAAAAGTATTACCTTCTCCCAGAAATGCATATTTCAGGGATGGTGGTAATGGTTTGAGCTCGGGTTTAGGAGGTTTTTCCTCTTCCTGAGAAAATTTCAGAGACTCTTTCAATTCTTCTGAATCCTCTAGATCAGGCGGAACATCTTTAAAGATATCTTCCAACTCTGATTCGAGACTCTCAGTCATGTTGATCTCCTCTACCAAAGAGTCAATAAGATCAACTTTCATGCAGTCTTTTGGTGTGTCTGGATGCTGCATGGCATTGACAGCATTCAACTTAAACTCATCCTCATTGACTCTCAGGGTGACTTCCCCCTTTTGGACATCAATGAGAGTTCGTCCAGTTGCTAGGAAAGGTCTTCCTAGAATGAGAGTAGCACTCTTGTGCTCCTCCATTTCCAGCACTACAAAGTCAGTGGGAAAGGCGAATGGCCCAACCCTGACAATCATGTCCTCAATCACGCCTGATGGGTATTTAATGGAGCCATCAGCAAGTTGGAGACATATCCGGGTTGGTTTAACTTCTTCAGTTAAACCAAGCTTTCTGATAGTGGATGCAGGTATTAGGTTGATGCTTGCCCCAAGATCACATAAGGCTGTCCTGGTGCAATTACCCTCTAATGTGCATGGTATCAGAACGCTTCCGGGATCTTTAAGTTTTTCTGGAAAGCTTTTCAGAATGACTGCACTGCATTCTTCAGTGAGGAGAACTCTTTCAGTTTCTCTCCAATCCTTCTTATGACTCAAGATCTCTTTCATGAACTTGGCATAAGAAGGTATTTGCTCAAGTGCCTCTGCAAACGGAATCTTTATTTCAAGAGTCCTGAGGTAATCTGTAAAGCGAGCAAATTGCTTATCTTGCTCCTCTTGGCGGAGTTTTTGAGGATAAGGTATCTTGGCTTTATACTCCTCAACCTTGGTTGCTGCAGGTTTATTTCCTACAGAAGTGGTTGAAGAAGCCTTTCTAGAGGAGTTGTCCTCAGCACTTGTGTGTGTCTGATCCCTCACTATTTGAGTGCTGGCGGAGTTTTTGAGGATAAGGTATCTTGGCTTTATACTCCTCAACCTTGGTTGCTGCAGGTTTATTTCCTACAGAAGTGGTTGAAGAAGCCTTTCTAGAGGAGTTGTCCTCAGCACTTGTGTGTGTCTGATCCCTCACTGGCATTTGAGTGCCAGGGTTGGAAGCTGGAGTGACGTTAGACGCCAACTCCTCATCTGCTCCTGGCGTCTAAACGCCAGAACTGTGCTTCCTTTGGGTGTTCAACGCCAGTTCCTTGCTTGTTTCTGGCGTTGAACGCCAGTCCTGAGCATGGTTTGGGCGTTCAGCGCCAGTCTTCCACCCAATCTCTGGCGTTTTAGTGCCAGAATTATTTCTTTCTGGGCTCTTACTGTCTTCAGATGGATTTTGGGTAGTTTTCTTATTTCTTGGCTTCCTGCTACCTTGAGGTGGAGTATTTAATGTCTTCCCAATTCTTAATTGAACTGCTTGGCATTCTTTTGTTATTTGCTTTTACAGCTGTTGCTTTGTTTGCTTTAATTGTACTTCCATATTTATATTAGCCATCCTTGTCTCTTGTAGTTTATCCTTGAATTCGGCTAACTGCTTTGTTAGAAAATCCAATTGCTGATTGAATTCAGCAGCTTGTTCTACATGACTGAGTTCAGCAGTTACTGTTTTAGCCTCTTCTTTAATGGAAGGGTCACTGCTTAGGTACAGATGCTGGTTTCTGGCAACTGTATCAATGAGCTCTTGAGCTTCTTCAATTGTCTTTCTCATGTGGATAGATCCACCAGCTGAGTAATCTAGAGAGATATGAGCTCTTTCTGTAAGCCCATAATAGAAGATGTCTAACTGAACCCACTCTGAAAACATTTCAGAGGGGCATTTTCTTAGCATCTCTTTGTATCTCTCCCAGGCATCATAAAGAGATTCATTATCTCCTTGTTTAAAGCCTTGGATGTCCAGCCTTAGCTGTGTCATCGGTTTCGGAGGAAAGTATTGATTCAGGAATTTTTCTGTCAGCTGTTTCCATGTCTTTATGCTAGCCTTAGGTTGGTTATTTAACCACCTCTTAGCTTGGTCTTTTACAGCAAATGGGAACAGTAATAATCTGTAGACATCCTGATCTACTTCCTTATCATGTACTGTGTCAGCAATTTGTAAAAACTGTGCCAGAAACTCTGTAGGTTCTTCCTGTGGAAGACTGAAATACTGGCAACTTTGTTGTACCATGATAATGAGATGAGGATTCAACTCAAAGCTACTGACTCTAATGTATGGTATACTGATACTACTCCCATATAAAGCAGTAATGGGGTTAGCATATGACCCCAGAGTCCTTCTGGACTGTTCAATTTCACTTAGATCCATGATGGAGAAAGGGAGATGATGTAAAAAAAATTATTTTTATTTATTTATTTATTTATTTCGAAAATAAAATAAATTAAAATAAAATAAATAAAAATGGGTAAAGATTTTCGAAAAATGAAAAGAGTGGTTTAGGAAGTTTTGAAAAAGATATGATTTTTGAAAAAGGTTTTAAATTTTGAAATAAAAATCTGAATTTTAAGAGCAATTTTCGAAAATTCGCTTTAAAATAGAGAGAAAAGATATTTTTTTGAATTTGATAAGGAGAGAGAAAAATAATAAAATAGAACAAGATTAAAATTTTTAGATCTAATGCTCCTTGTTTTCGAAAATTTTGGAAGGAAAACACCAAGGAACACCAAACTTAAAAATTTTAAGATCAAGACACAAGGAAAAGTCAAGAACACCTTGAAGACTCACAAGAGCAACAAGAACATGAAGATAGAACACCAAACTTAAAATTTTTAGAAAACCAAACTAAAATTTTCAAAAACCAAAGAAAAATCAACAAGAAAACACCAAACTTAAAGTTTGGCACAAGATTTAATAGAAGAATTATTTTTGAAAAAAGAAGATTTTGAAAAGAATATACCCAATTACCAAGAACATAGACTAACGCTCTAGCCAATTAGGCAGTAAATGTAACACTTGTTTTGAAGAAGTATTTTTAATAACTAAGAGAAAAAATTTTTTTTTTGAAAACTAATGTTTTGAAAAGGCACACGAAAAACAAGAAAAGAAACAGAACAAGAAAAACTAAAAACTAATAAAGAAAAATAATATTTTTGAAAAATTTTTGAAAAGAATATAAAAGACTCTGACCCAAAAGACAAAATTTTCCTAATCTATGCAACAGGATTCACCGTCAGTTGTTCAAACTCAAACAATCCCCGGCAACGACGCCAAAAACATGGTGCACGAAATTGGAAATCACAATTCTTCACAAATTCGCACAACTAACCAGCAAGTGCACTGGGTCGTCCAAGTAATACCTTACGTGAGTAAGGGTCGATCCCACGGAGATTGTTGGCTTGAAGCAAGCTATGGTTATCTTGTAACTCTTAGTCAGGATTTAATATCAATAATAATTTTTAGTTTGAATTGTAAAAAAATAAAAGGGCAGAACACAAATAATACTTGTATGCAGTAATGGAGAATATGTTGGAGTTTTGGAGATGCTTTGTCTTCTGAATCTCTGCTTTCCTCTGTCTTCTTGTTCACGCACGCACGTTCCTCCTATGGTAAGCTGTGTGTTGGTGGATCACCGTCGTCAATGGCTACCATCCGTCCTCTCAGTGAAAATAATCCAGATGCGCTGTCACCGCACGACTAATCATCTGTCGGTTCTCGATCATACCGGAATAGGAATTGCTATCCTTTTGCGTCTGTCACTACGCTCAGCACTCGCGAGTTTGAAGCTCGTCACAGTCATCCAATCCTGGAATCCTACTCGGAATACCACAGACAAGGTTTAGACTTTTCGGATTCTCAAGGATGCTGCCAATGGATTCTAGCTTATACTACGGAGATTCTGATTATGGAATCTAAGGTATACTCATTCAATCTAATGTAGAACGGAAGTGGTTGTCATGCACACGTTCATGGGTTGAGGAAGGTGATGAGTGTCATGGATCATCACCTTCTCCATAATTAAGCGCGAATGAATATCTTAGATAGGAACACGCATGTTTGAATGGAAAATAGAAGTACTTGCATTAATTCATCGAGACGCTGCAGAGCTCCTCACCCCCAACAATGGAGTTTAGAGACTCATGCCATCAAAGAGTACAAATTTCAGATCTAAAAATGTCATGAGATGCAAAATAAGTCTCTAAAAGTTGTTTAAATACTAAACTAGTAACCTAGATTTACAGAAAATGAGTAAACTATGATAGATAGTGCAGAAATCCACTTCTGGGGCCCACTTGGTGTGTGCTGGGGCTGAGACTAAAGCTTCTCACGTGTCTGGGCTGTTTTGGGCGTTCAACGCCAGGCTGTAACCTGTTTCTGGCGTTGAACTCCAACTTGTAACGTGTTTCTGGCGCTGGACGCCAGACTGCAACATGGAACTGGCGTTGAACGCCAGTTTACATCATCTATCCTTGAGCAAAGTATTGACTATTATATATTGCTGGAAAGCCCCGGATGTCTAATTTCCTACGCAATTGGAAGTGTGTCAATTGGACTCCTGTAGCTCTAGAAATTCCATTCCGAGTGCAGAGAAGTCAGGATCCAACAGCATCAGCCGTCCTTTTTTAGCCTGAATCAGATTTTTGCTCATCTCCCTCAATTTCAGCCAAAAAATACCTGAAATTACAGAAAAACACACAAACTCATAGTAAAATCCAGAAATATGAATTTTGCCTAGAAACTAATGAAAATAAACTAAAAACAAACTAAAATATACTAAAACTATATGAAATTAATCCCAAAAAGCGTATAAAATATCCGCTCATCAGTGTTGGTTATTTCATACTTAATTTTTGTGAATCCAATAGATTGCTTTGGTGCCTCTTATTGCTTGGTTATGCATTGTTGTTCATTCTAACCTTGCTATTCTTGTAACATCATACATGAATTAGTGGTTTATTCCTTTCTAACTCCGTATTCGTTTATCTTTGTGCCCCATTGCTTTCGTGTTAGGGTGGGTTAGTCCTTTTCTCATGTCTTCACTATTCTTGCATGTGTTTATCTTTATTAATTTTGATGCTTGAGTTACTCTTTTCTTGTTCTATACTTGTGTACCTCTTGACTCATGCATCAAGTGCTAGTGATATGCCTTAAAGCTTTTATTGCTTTCTCCCTTACATGTTGTAGCTACCATGTAATGGAGACACCTTATTCTTGTTTGGCTTTACTCTTTGCTAGCTACTTGATTGGTTGCATCTTATCAACCAATATTTTGTTTTGGTGTGTGTTATTCTCTCTAAGATTGTGATCTTTGTGTTGCTTGATTCTATATTTTCATTGTTTGATGTATGAATACATTTATATGATTGAGGCCTTTGTTTCACTAAGCTCACATACCCAAACGACCTTATCTTTTCATCATCCTTTGCAAACCAATGCTGAAACTATTTAACCCCAGTTATTCTCTATTTTAGCACATCACTAACTCTAAGCAGAAAATAATGAATGTCCTTAATTTGAATCCTTGGTTAGCTTAGACTAGCGAGAGTGTGCATGATTTAAGTATGGAAAAATTGGGTTTGGGAACATTTGATTTGGGAATTGGATATTTTATACTTTTTTGTGAAAATATGGAAACTTTTGGGCACACATTCATGAATTCAATACTTTAATCATTGATAAACCACTATTTTGTGGTTTATTTTGTATTGAATTGAGTGGATTTTATCCATTATTCTCACACTTATGCATATAATTCGCACGTTTTACATTTTCCTTCTTAGTTTTGTGCTATGATTGAAAACATGGTTCTTTGGACTTAAATTTGCAAATATTTAATCTTCTTTTATTACCATTGATGTCGAGATATGGTTGTTAAGTATTTTCAGGTTTTCTAGGGTAGGAATGGCTTAGAGGATGGAAAACAAGCATGCAAAAGTGGAAGGAACACAAGAAATTAAGGATTTCAAAATCTAGTAGTGATGCGCATGCATGGACGACACGTACGCGTGGCTGACGCATACGCGTGACAGAGTGTCACGTGCTGCAATAAATAGAATTCGCCGGGGGCGATTTCTGGGCTACTTTTGACCCAATTTCAGGCTTGAAAATACAGATTAGAGGCTGCAGAGTGGAGCTAGAAGAGAGAATAACTTTCACTCAGACATTTTAGGTTTTAGATGTAGAATTCTAGAGAGAGAGAGAGAGGCTCTTTCCTCTCTCTAGGTTTAGGGTTCCTTCTTTCAATTTCCCCTTAGGTTCAGATTTCAGTCTTCCTTTAATTTAGTTTTCTCTTACTTTTATTTGTTCTAGCACTTTAGTTATCTACTTCCCTTATTGATTCCTTTATTTTGCTAATTTAGTTTATGAGTTCATGTGTTACTCTCAATTTTCATTAATGCAATTTATGTTTTATGTTTCTTATTGTTCAATTGCTTAGTTATGGTTATTTATTTGGTTTGGTTAGTCTTAGAATTTCCTATGTCTTGTCAATTTTCTATGCTTTTATTTTGTGCCTTCCAAGTGTTTGATAAAATACTTGGTTGGATTTCAAATTAGATTTTTATGTTCTTGACTTGGATTGATTAATTAGAGACACTTGAGTTATCAAAAGTCTTTTGTTGGTTGGTGATTGAAGATTACCGGTTAGCTTGAACTTCACCAAAGGTAGTCTCTCACTATGAGTTGACTAGGACTTGTGAACTCAAGTTGATTGTATGCACTTGACCTTATTCCATTGGTTAGAGGTTAACTAAGTGAAGGAAATTCACATTTACCGTCACAATTGACGATGGTAATGAGGATAGGACTTCTAATTCTCTTTTCTTGCTAAGAGCTTTCTTAGTTATTAGCTTATTTTCTCACCATTTTACTTTCTTGTTCCTTATTTGAAAAACCCCAAAAATATACTTTCCTATAACCAATAACAAACTACACTTCCCTGCATTTCCTTGAGAGACGACCTGAGGTTTAAATACTTCGGTTAATTTTATTGGGTTTGCTTACGTGACAAACATTTTAAACATTGACCGAGGATAATTTGTTGGTTTAGAACTATACTTGCAACGTGACATTTTTGTGAAATTCTTTACCGACAATTTTCCTCCGTCATGTTTTTGGCGCCGTTGCCAGGGAATTGCAAATGTGTGCCTTATTACTAGTTATTGTGGATATTGTGAATATGTTTGCCTTTTTGTTTCTTTTTTAGTTGTTTCTAGTTTTAGGAGCCCACTTTCATTATTTCTTGTTAGTTTTTGTTTTTATTTTCTCTTGTTACTATGAATTCTCACCCCTTTAGCTATGAGTTTGGTTCAGATTATGTTGTAGGAAATGGAAGCTACAATGAGAACATGCATCAAGGATGGGACAATCAAAGGTGGGAGGAGCCTCAAGCTTATGGACAAACTATGCAACAACCCTCTCCAATGTACTACGAGTAAGAGCCATTCCATGATGCATACCAAGACAATGGATATGGTAGACCTCCTTGTGACTACCAACAACCACCACCATATGCCTATGAAACCCCTCTTCAACATAGCTTTGAACCACTATACTCACAAGTCTCCTACCACCAAACACCTCCATATGATCCTAACCCTTATCCACTATACCAACAACCATATGAACCATACATAAAACCACAACAATTCCAATCCAATTACTCCCAAGAACCACCACCTCAATATACACCATCTCTATATTCTTATCAAGATGAACCACCTTCCTATAACCCTTCTATCTACCCCAAGCCCCAATAGATGATTGTCTCACTTCCCTACTTCAAGGGCAAAGCGAGATGAAAAGGGCGACACTGGAATTCGCGGCTGCCTTGACCGAGTTAGTAAGTTAATTCGCTTCCCAACGGTTAGACACTCAAGGAACTCCCATGGCTACATGTGGAGAATCTAATCAAGAACGTAGCATGAAGGAGAGATTGGGAACTCTGGTGGAAAGTGAGGAATGTGACTTTGTATTGGAACAATTGGAAGAAGCCATAATTGTTGAAGAGGAAGAAGTGGTTGAAAACTTAGGAGATGCTAAACCTCCATGGGAATCTAAAGTTGTAGAGTATTCCTCCAAGAAGCTTGAAATTAATGTTGAGGAGGATAGTGCACAACCTCGAA
Organism: Arachis ipaensis; assembly: GCF_000816755.2. Lineage (NCBI taxonomy): Eukaryota > Viridiplantae > Streptophyta > Magnoliopsida > Fabales > Fabaceae > Arachis > Arachis ipaensis. Next base: position 52,814,114 of record NC_029786.2, on the reverse strand, counting down.
GGCATGTTCCCTATGAAGAATTGGACGAGATAGATCAAGAGACAAGTTCCCTTGGTGATGATGATCATGAATCAAGCCATCCTAGTAATGAATTTGTATCCATAAGTGAACCCCTTGAATTTGAAGAACCTTCTCTCGATGAAATTGAAAGCAACGTTGAGGTGGAAGTCTGGTGCATGAAATTGTGATCATTAATGGCGCCAACATCATGGTACGCACAATTGTAATCTCAACTCTTTATCATAACTCTGTACAACTAACCAGCAAGTTCACTGGGTCGTCCAAGTAATAAACCTTACGTGAGTAAGGGTCGATCCCACCGAGATTGTCGGCTTGAAGCAAGCTATGGTCATCTTGTAAATCTCAGTCAGGTGGATTCAAATGGTTATGGAGGATTGATAATTAAAAGATGAATAAAACATAAAATAGGATAGAGATACTTATGTAATTCATTGGCGAGAATTTCAGATAAGCGTATGAAGATGCTTTGTTCCTCATAAACTTCTGTTTTCCTATTGCCTTCATCCAATCATTCATACCCCTTTCCATGGCAAGCTTTATGTTGGGCATCACCGTTGTCAATGGCTACTTCCCATCCTCTCAGTGAAAATGGTCCAAATGCACTGTCACCGCACGGCTAATCATCTGTCGGTTCTCGATCATGTTGGAATAGGATCCATTGATCCTTTTGCGTCTGTCACTACGCCCAACACTCGCGAGTTTGAAGCTCGTCACAATCATTCCTTCCCAGATCCTACTCGGAATACCACAGACAAGGTTTAAACTTTCCAGATCTCAGAAATGGCCGCCAGTTCATTCTATGCTGACATGGAACGCCGGTTTGGGCCATCAAATCTCGGAAAAAGTATAGACTATTATATATTTCTGGAAAGCCCAGGATGTCTACTTTTCAACACAATTGAGAGCGTGCCAATTGGGCTTCTGTAGCTCCAGAAAATCCACTTCGAGTGTAGGGAGGTTAGAATCCAACAACATCTGTAGTCCTTTTTCAGCCTCTGAATCAGATTTTTGCTCAGGTCCCTCAATTTCAGCCAGAAAATACCTGAAATAATAGAAAAACACACAAACTCATAGTAAAGTCCAGAAATGTGATTTTTATTTAAAAACTACTAAAAATATAATAAAAACTAACTAAAATATACTAAAAACATACTGAAAACAATGCCAAAAAGCGTATAAACTATCCGCTCATCACAACACCAAACTTAAATTGTTGCTTGTCCCCAAGCAACTAAAAACAAAGTAGGATAAAAAGAAGAGAATATACAATGAATTCCAAAAACATCTATGAAGATCAGTCTTAATTAGATGAGCGGGGCTATTAGCTTTTTTCTTCCGAACAGTTTTGGCATCTCACTTTATCCCTTGAAGTTCAGAATGATTGGCATCTATAGGAACTCAGAATTCAGATAGTGTTATTGATTCTCCTAGTTCAGTATGTTGATTCTTGAATACAGTCACGTTAAGAGTCTTGGCCGTGACCTTAAGCATTTTGTTTTCTAGTATTACCACCGGATACATAAATGCCACAGACACATAACTGGGTGAACCTTTTCAGATTGTGACTCAGCTTTGCTAGAATCCCCAATTAGAGGTGTCCAGAGCTCTTAAGCACACTCTTTTTGCTTTGGACCACGACTTTAACTGCTCAGTCTCAAGCTTTTCACTTGACACCTTCACGCCACAACCACATGGTTAGGGACAGCTTGGTTTAGCCGCTTAGGCTAGGATTTTATTCCTGTGGGCCCTCCTATCCACTGATGCTTAAAGCCTTGGATCCTTTTTATTTCACCCTTGCCTTTTGGTTTAAAGGACTATTGGCTTTTTCTGCTTGCTTTTTCTTTTTCTTTCTTTTTCTCTTTTTTTCTTTTTTTTTCACTGCTTTTTCTTGCTTCAAGAATCAATTTTATGATTTTTTTTTTCAGATTATCAATAACATTTCTCCTTTTCCATTATTCTTTCAAGAGCCAACAATTTTAACATTCATAAACAATAAATTCAAAAATATGCACTGTTCAAGCATTCGTTCAGAAAACAAAGAGTATTGCCACCACATCAAAATAATTAAACTATTTTAAAATTCAAAATTCATGTGCTTCTTGTTCTTTTGCAATTAAAACATTTTTCATTTAAGAAAGGTGATGGATTCGTAGGATGCTCATAGCTTTAAGGCATAGACACTAAAACACCAATGATAATGTAATAAAGACACAAACATAGATAAACATAAAGCATAAAAATTCAAAAAACAGAAAATAAAGAACAAGGAAATTAAAGAACGGGTCCACCTTAGTGATGGCGGCTAGTTCTTCCTCTTGAAGATCTTATGGAGTGCTTGAGCTCCTCAATGTCTCTTCCTCGCCTTTGTTGCTCCTCTCTCATGATTCTTTGATCTTCTCTAATTTCATGAAGGAGGATAGAATGCTCTTGGTGTTCCACCCTTAGTTGTCCCATATTAGAACTTAATTCTCCTAGGGAGGTGTTAATTTGCTCCCAATAATTTTGTGGAGGAAAATGCATCCCTTGAGGCATCTCAGGGATTTCATGATGAGGAATTCCTCATGCTCTTATCCATGAGTGGGATCTCTTGTTTGCTCCATCCTTTTCTTAGTGATGGGCTTGTCCTCATCAATGAGGATGTCTTCCTCTATGTCAATTCCAGCTGAATTGCAAAGGTGACAAATGAGATGAGGGAAGGCTAACCTTGACAAAGTAGAGGACTTGTCCGCCACCTTGTAGAGTTCTAGGGATATAACCTCATGAACTTCTACTTCCTCTCCAATCATGATGCTATGGATCATGATATCCCGGTCTATAGTAACTTCAGACCGGTTACTAGTGGGAATGATTGAGCGTTGGATGAACTCCAACCATCCCCTAGCCACGGGCTTGAGGTCATGCCTTCTTAGTTGAACCAGCTTCCCTCTTGAATATTTCTTCTATTGGGCGCCCTCTTCACAAATGTCTATGAGGACTTGGTCCAACCTTTGATCAAAGTTCACCCTTCTAGTGTAGGGGCGTGCACCTCCTTGCATCATGGGCAAGTTGAATGCCAACCTTACATTTTCTAGACTGAAATCTAAGTATTTCCCCCGAACCATTGTAAGCCAATTCTTTGGGTCCGGGTTCACACTTTGATCATGGTTCTTAGTGATCCATGCATTGGCATAGAACTCTTGAACCATTAAGATTTTGACTTGTTGAATGGGGTTGGTGAGAACTTCCCAACCTCTTCTTCGAATCTCATGTCGGATCTTCGGGTATTCACCCTTTTTGAGCTTGAAAGGGACCTCGGGGATCACCTTCCTCTTGGCCACAACTTCATAGAAGTGGTCTTGATGCACCCTTGAAATGAATCTCTCCATCTCCCATGACTCGGAGGTGGAAGCTTTTGCCTTCCCTTTCCTCTTTCTAGAGGTTTCTCCAGCCTTAGGTGCCATAAATGGTTATGGAAAAACAAAAAGCAACGCTTTTACCACACCAAACTTAGAAGGTTTGCTCGTCCTCAAGAAAAAGAAGAAGGAAGAGAGTAGAGGAAGAAGAAATAGAGGAGATGGAGGGGGGTTAGTGTTTCAGCCAAGGGGGAGAAGTAGTGTTTAAGATGTGTGAAAATGAAGGGGTGAAGATAGGTTTATATAGGAGTGGGGAGATGGTAAGGTTCGGCCATGTATGGGTGGATTTGGGAGGGAAAGTGGTTTAAATTTGAATGGTGAGGTAGGTGGGGTTTATGATGGATGGATGTGGATTGGTGAAGGGTTTATGGAGAAGAGGGTAAGATTTGATAGGTGAGAGGTTTTTTGGGGAAGAGGTATTGAGGTGATTGGTAAAGGGTATTTGGGGAAGAGTATTATGAAAAGATGTGAAGAAGAGAGAGAGTGAGTTGAGGTTGGTGGGGATCCTGTGGGGTCCACAGATCCTGAGGTGTCAAAGACTTCTCATCCCTGCACCAATTAGGCTTGCAAAACGCCCTTTGCTGCCAATCCTGGTGTTAAACGCCAGGTTGCTGCCCATTTCTGGCGTTTAACGCCAGCTTCTTACCCTTTTCTGGCGTTAAACACCAGTCTGGTGCCCATTTCTGGCGTTAAACGCCCTAAATGGTGCCAGATTGGGCGTTTAACGCCCATTCTGCTGCCCTTACTGGTGTTTAAACGCCAGTAGGCTTCTCCTCCAGGGTGTGCTGTTTTTCATTCTGTTTTTCAGTTTGTTTTTGCTTTGTCAATTATTTTTGTGACTTCACATGATCATCAACCTACATAAAACATAAAATAGCAATGGAAAATAGAAATTTAACATAGATAAATAAAATTGGATTGCCAAGAAGCGCTTCTTTAATGTCAGTAGCTTGACAGTGGGCTCTCATGGAGCCTCACAGATACTCAGAGGATGATGATGGCCTCTTAACACCAAACTTAGAGTTTGGTTGTGGCCTGCCAACACCAAACATAGAGTTTGAATGTGGGGGTTTTGTTTGACTCTGTATTGAGAGAAGCTTTTCATGCTTCTTCTCCATGGTTACAGAGGGAGATCCTTGAGCTTTAAACACAAGGGAGTCCTCATTCACTTGAAAGACCAATTCTCCTCTGTCAACATCAATCACAGCTTTTGCTGTGGCTAGGAAGGGTCTACCAAGGATGATGGATTCATCCATACACTTCCCAATATCTAGGATTATGAAATCAGTAGGGATGTAGAGGTGTTCAACCTTTACCAAGACATCCTCTACAAGTCCATAAGCCTGTTTCCTTGAATTGTCTGCCATCTCTAGTGAGATTCTTGCAGCTTGTACCTCAAGGATCCTTAGCTTCTCCATTACAAAGAGAGGCATGATATTTATGCTTGACCCTAGGTCACATAGAGCCTTCTCAAAGGTCATGGTGCCTATGGTACAAGGTATTGAGAACTTTCCAGGATCTCGTCTCTTCAGAGGTAATTTCTGCCTAATCAAGTCATCCAGTTCTTTGGTGAGCAAGGGGGGTTTATCCTCCCAAGTCTCATTACCAAATAGCTTGGCTTTTAGCTTCATGATTGCTCCAAGGTACTTAGCAACTTGTTCTTCAGTAGCATCTTCATCCTCTTCAGAGGAAGAATACTCATAAGAGCTCATGAATGGCAAAAGTAAATTCAATGGAATCTCTATGGTCTCAGTGTGAGCCTCAGATTCCCATGGTTCCTCATTAAGGAACTCCTTGGAGGCCAGTGGACGTCCATTGAGGTCTTCCTCAGTGGAGATCACTGCCTCTTCCTCCTCTCCAGGTTCGGCCGTGTAGGTTATGTTGATGGCCTTGCACTCTCCTTTTGGATTCTCTTCTGGATTGCTTGGAATAGTACTAGGAAGGAGTTCAGTAACTTTCTTACTCAGCTGACCTACTTGTGCCTCCAAATTTCTAATGGAGGACCTTGTTTCAGTCATGAAATTTTGAGTGATTTTAATTAAATCAGAGACTACAGTTGCTAATTCACAGTGGTTCTGCTTGGAATTCTCTGTTTGTTGCTGAGAAGATGATGGAAAAGGTTTGCCATTGCTAAACCTATTTCTTCCACCATTAATATTGTTGAAGCCTTGTTGAGGCCTCTGTTGATCCTTCCATGAGAGGTTTGGATGATTTCTCCATGAAGGATTATAGGTGTTTCCATAGGATTCTCCCATGTAATTCACCTCTTCCATTGCTGGGTTCTCAGGATCATAAGCTTCTTCTTAAGATGAAGCTTCTTTGGTACTGACTGTTGCTGCTTGCATTCTAGATAGACTCTGAGAAATCATATTGACTTGCTGAGTCAATATTTTGTTCTGAGCCAATATGGCATTCAGAGAATCAATTTCAAGAACTCCCTTCTTCTGAGGCGTCCCATTGTTCACAAGATTCCTCTCAGAGGTATACATGAATTGGTTATTTGCAACTATTTCAATGAGTTCCTGAGCTTCTGCAGGCGTCTTCTTTAGATGAAGAGATCCTCCAGCAGAGCTGTCCAATGACATCTTGGATAGTTCAGACAGACCATCATAGAAGATACCTATGATGCTCCATTTTGAAAGTATGTCAGAAGGACACCTTCTGATCAATTGCTTGTATCTTTCCCAAGCTTCATAGAGGGATTCACCTTCCTTCTGTCTGAAGGTTTGGACTTCCACTCTAAGCTTGCTCAATTTTTGAGGTGGAAAGAACTTTGCTAAGAAGGCATGGACTAGCTTTTTCCAAGAGTTTAGGCTTTCTTTAGGTTGTGAATCCAACCATGTTCTAGCTCTGTCTCTTACAGCAAAGGGAAAAAGCATAAGCGTGTAGACCTCGGGATCAACCCCATTGGTCTTGACAGTGTCACAGATTTGTAAGAGTTAAGCTAAGAACTGATGAGGATCTTCCAATGGAAGTCCATGAAACTTGCAATTCTGTTGCATCAGAGAAACTAATTGAGGCTTAAGCTCAAATTTGTTTGCTCCAATGGCAGGGATTGAGATGCTTCTCCCATTGAAGTCGGGAGTAGGTGCAGTAAAGTCACCAAGCACCTTCCTTGCATTGTTGGCATTGTTGTTGTTTTCAGCTGCCATGGCTTCTTCTTGTTTGAAAGTTTCTGTTAGGTCCTCTATAGAGAGTTATACTTTAGCTTCTTTGAGCTTTCTCTTCAAGGTCCTTTCAGGTTTAGGATCAGCTTCAACAAGAATGCCCTTGTCCTTGCTCCTGCTCAAATGAAAAGAGAGGAGAAGAAAATATGGAATTCTCTATGTCACAGTATAGAGATTCCTTAAGGTGTCAGAGCAAAATAAAAATAGAAGGATGAGGTAGAGAAGAGAGAATTCGAACTTATCAAGAGGGACAGAGTTCGAATTGCTGATAATGGAGAAGTGTTAGTCCTTTAAATAGAAGGATTTGGGAAGAGGGGAAGAATTTTCGAAATTAAAGTAAAAGATTTTGAAATAATTAAAAGAAATTTTTAAAATTTGGTAAATGATTTTCGAAAACTAAGATTGGGAAAGAAATTAAGTAATTTTTGGAAAAGATTTTGAAATTAGAAATAAAAAAGATATGATTGAAAATTAATTTTGAAAAAGATGTGATTGAAAAGATATGATTGAGAAGATATGATTGAGAATCAAATTAAAAAGAAATTTTTAAAATTAAAGTTGATTACTTGACTAATAGGAAATTAAAAGATATGATTCTAGAATTAAAATTTGATCCTCTCTTAATAGGCAAGTAACAACTTGAAAATTTTGAGTTAAATCATTAATTGTAGCAAGGATTTTCGAAAATAATAATAATTTAAAAAAATGGAAAGAAATTGATTTTGAAAAGATATGATTGAAGAGATATGATTTGAAAAAGATTTGATTTTGAAAGATTATGAATATTTGAAAAAGATTTGAATTAAAAACAAAATCTTCCCTCTAGTGTCCTCCTGGCGTTAAACGCCCAGAATGGCATCCATTCTGGCGTTTAACGCCCAAAATGCTACCTTTTTGGGTGTTTACCTGGCTGGCATTTAAACGCCAGTTTTCCTTCCTCACTGGGCGTTTTGAACGCCCAGCTTTTTCTCTGTAATTCCTCTGCTGCATATTCTAAATCTTCAATTCTCTGTATTATTGACTTGAAAAGACATGGTTGGAAAACTAAGATTAAACAAATAATGCATGCAGGATACCAAACTTAGAAGTTTGTATACTAAGGACTATAACAATTTGAAAATGCATATGAGAAACAACAAAAGACACAAAATAAGAGAATTTAAAGATCAGAGCAAGGAAATCATCAAGAACAACTTGAAGATCAATCAAGAACATAATGCATGTAATTTTCAAAAATTAGAAGAATGCAATTGACACCAAACTTAAGATTAGACACTAGACTCAAACAAGAAACATAAAATATTATTGATTTTAAGATTTAAAAAAAATTTTGTAATTTTTTTCGAAAATTAAGTGGAATAAGAGAAAAAAGGACTTCAAAATTCTTAATGAGAATTCCAAGAATCATGCAATGTTAGTCTAAAACTCCGGTCCAGGAATTAGACATGGCTTACTAGCCAGCCAAGCTTTCAGTGAAAGCTTCGGTCGAAAACACTAGACATGGCCAATGGCCAGCCAAGCTATAGCAGATCATTACTTTCAACAGCAAGATTGATAGAATTCAACAAGCTCTTGTGATGATAAGTTGAAACCTCGGTCCAAAAGATTAGACATGGCTTTTCAGCCAGCCAGACATCAACAAATCATCATGAAACTCTAGAATTCATTCTTAAAAACTCTGAAGAACAGAATAGAAACATATATTTTTTTGAAATTTTTCGAAAATTAAAAGGTAAAAGGCTTAAACATAAAATAAAATTACCTAATCTGAGCAACAAGATGAACCGTCAGTTGTCCAAACTCGAACAATCCTCGGCAACGGCGCCAAAAACTTGGTGCACGAAATTGTGATCATCAATGGCGCCAACATCATGGTACGCACAATTGTAATCTCAACTCTTTATCACAACTCCGCACAACTAACCAGCAAGTGCACTGGGTCGTCCAAGTAATAAACCTTACGTGAGTAAGGGTCGATCCGACGGAGATTGTCGGCTTGAAGCAAGCTATGGTCATCTTGTAAATCTCAGTCAGGCGGATTCAAATGGCTATGGAGGACTGATAATTAAAAGATGAATAAAACATAAAATAGGATAGAGATACTTATGTAATTCATTGGTGAGAATTTCAGATAAGCGTATGAAGATGCTTTGTTCCTCCTAAACTTCTGCTTTCCTATTGCCTTCATCCAATCATTCATACTCCTTTCCATGGCAAGCTTTATGTTGGGCATCACCATTGTCAATGGCTACTTCCCGTCCTCTCAGTGAAAATGGTCCAAATGCGTTGTCACCGTACGGCTAATCATCTATCGGTTCTCGATCATGTTGGAATAGGATCCATTGATCCTTTTGCGTCTGTCACTACGCCCAACACTCGCGAGTTTGAAGCTCGTCACAGTCATTCCTTCTCAGATCCTACTCGGAATACCACAGACAAGGTTTAGACTTTCCGGATCTCAGGAATCGCCGCCAATTCATTCTAGCCTATACCACGAAGGTTCTAATCTTAGATTAGAAACCCAAGAGATACTCATTCAAGCTTGTTTGCATGTAGAACGGAAGTGGTTGTCAGGCACGCGTTCATAGGTGAGAATGGTGATGAGTGTCACGGATCATTACATTCATCATGTTGAAGAACGAATGGATATCTTAGAACAGAAATAGGCTTGAGTTGAATAGAAAAATAATAGTACTTTGCATTAATTCATGAGGAACAGCAGAGCTCCACACCTTAATCTATGGTGTGTAGAAACTCCACCGTTGAAAATACATAAGTGAAAAGAGTCTAAGCATGGCCGAATGGCCAGCCTCAAAGGTCTAAGTACTAAACATCCAAAGATGAAAATACAATAGTAAAAGGTCCTATTTATAGATAACTAGTAGCCTAGGATTACAGAAATAAGTATTTAATGCAGAAATCCACTTCCGGGCCAACTTGGTGTGTGCTTGGGCTGAGCATTACAGCTTTCATGTGTAGAGACTTTTCTTGGAGTTAAACGCCAGCTTTGGTGCCAGTTTGGGCGTTTAACTCCAGCTTTTATGCTAGTTCTGGCGTTTTGACGCCAAAATTTCTATGCTGACTTGGAACACCGGTTTGGGCCATCAAATCTCGGGCAAAGTATAGACTATTATATATTTCTGGAAAGCCTAGGATGTCTACTTTTCAACGCAATTGAGAGCACGCCAATTGAGCTTCTATAGCTCCAGAAAATCCACTTCGAGTGCAGGGAGGTCAGAATCCAACAGCATCTGCAGTCCTTTTTCAGCCTCTGAATCAGATTTTTGCTCAGGTCCTTCAATTTCAGCCAGAAACCTAAAATCACAGAAAAACACACAAACTCATAGTAAAGTCCAGAAATGTGATGTTTATTTAAAAAATACTAAAAATATAATAAAAACTAACTAAAATATACTAAAAACAATGCCAAAAAGCGTATAAACTATCCGCTCATCAAAGTCCTTCGGCAAGGTTGGACGGGAGTTGAATATGCTTTGTCAAGATCGTTGGAGACTTCTCTACCTAGGCTGCCGTCTACTCCTTAATTTGAGTGGGTAAAAGTTATCTCTATTAGCTTTACACTTGAGTATGGTATTCTTGAAACAGATGGGCAACTTAGGAGGCTTTGTGGAATGAAGCATAAGAGAAGGACGTTTAGTGGTTGGAGTTGAAAATCAAGACTCATCAAGGTTGAGATTTCAAGAGCTAGATGCAAGGGTTGGACTAGTGATCAATTGGTTGGATCTAAGTGAAGAGTTTGGTACTTCATTGAGAATTCGGATTGGTTGCCACCCGGTTGGAACAATGATCATCCACTTAAAGACAGGTGTACAAACAAGATTTGGGATCCTGGCATACAAGAGGATCAACTTTGGAAGCTCAAAGCTTGTGATAAACTTCATCAAGGCTTGGTGAATCCACTTGGAAATGTTGGAGCTTATTGGAAGTCCAAGCGTTGGTGGAAGTTCCAAGATGAGTTCAAGCACAAGCCGCCATGACAAGGAGCTCACTAAAGGTCCAACTTAAGGAATTTAACTAAAAGTGCTAGGTGGGAGACACCCACCATGGTAAATTCTTCCTATTTTCTCTTTTATTTATATTAGTAATAAGTTGAATTTTCAATTTTAGTTGGGGTTATTTAGTTTAAGTTGTGGTTTCACCTTTTTAATAATGTTTGCATTAATTTGATAGCTTATTAGTTAAAAAAAAAAAATTCATCCCACGCGTGGGCGTGGCAGACGCGCACGCGTCATATTGAATTTTGCTCTCTAGTCCAAAACCAAAGAGTTATGCTGGAACTATGCGGGTAGGGTGCTAGACGCACAGCCCAACCCACGCGTGCGCGTCGATGACGCGTACGCGTAATTTGCAAATTTGGCTTCCCACACGTGGGCATGGCCGACGCGCACGCATCGTATGTTTATGATGCCCCCTCTGGCATAAAATCCCGAGAGTTGTGCAAGAACTGTGTGAGTGTTGTGCGAGGAGCACAATTCACACCCACGCGTACGCGTGACTGACGCGTACGCATCATCCTCTCTTTTCTACTCTTCACGCGTACGCGTGACTGACGCGTATGCGTCGACTTCTCAATCTGCAAACTTCGCGTGGGCGTGGACGACGCTTACGCGTCATTTCTCTTCCCCCATTTCTTTCTTCTTTCTTCTTTCTTTCTTACTTTCTTCTTCTTCATTTCTTTAACTTCTCATCCTTATTCCCCTTTATTCTCTTTTGTTTATTGCATTTGCACACTTTCATTCATTGCATTTTAACTTTGCTTTTGTAACTTATTTTTATTTTCCTTCTTATGTTTCCTATTTTACCATTGGTGTTAAATTTTCTAATCATTTTGGTGCTTCGTGACTTGTTTAGCATTAATGGAAATTTTTGCCCTACACACACAAGATTAGTGCTTTTATCCATTCTGACCCATTATTCTTTATTTTTATGCTTCATTATCATTGAGTTAGGATAGGACCAAATGCTCTCATGCTTATCCCTAATCTTGTCTGTGTTAAGTCTTGTTTTAACTCAATGTTTCCGAGTATTCTTGCCATTTACTTATGCTTTGACTTTACTTTTGCATCAAGTGTTAGTTGATATGCCATTTGCTTATACTACTTTATCACTTGCATGTTGTAGCTACCATGTAGTTGGGAACCTCATTATTATTTGGCATTAGCCCACCCATATTTTATTTGTTTGCATATCTTTTTTTGTGGGTTCTTCTTCTTCCTTTTCTCTTCTTTCAGGATGGCCACCACGAAGGAAAACGGAACACTTCTAAATGGGGCGGACAAACAAGTTCCTGTGCACAATCTTTTGAGAAAGCCCATCAGTTGTAGCAACCCGTCCACTTGCACATCTTTGCATGCACCGAGGACGGCGCAATCTTTAAGTATGGGGAGGTCGAGACCGACTTCTGTGGGTAACTACTTCCTGTCTTAACACCAATGTTTAATTTTCTTTGTTAGTTAGTTGTTGCATTGCATAATAGATTGCATGTGTAGTTAGTCACTTGCATGTATGTACTACTTGGTTAAGGTGATGAATTCTTTCCCAAGAAATTATTTTAGAGCATTTCACTAATTTGACTTAAAATTTTTGTTGAACTTGCTTGAAGAAATTTATTTTGGAACATGGTTTAGAGCTCGAATACACAAAACCCGTGAGATTTTGAACCTATTTGATTGGTTGCATCTTATCAACTAATGTTTTATTTTGGTGTGTGTTGTTCTCTCTAAAATTATGATCTTTGTCTTGCTTGATTCTATATTTTCATTGTTTGATGTATGCATGCACTTATATGATTGAGGCCTTTGTTTCACTATAGCTCACATACCCATATGGCCTTACTCTTTCATTATGCTTTCCAAACCAATGTTGAGCCCATTTTACCCCATTTGTTATTTACTTTAGCACATCATTAACTCTGAGCAAAAAACATTGAATGTCCTTAATTTGAATCCTTGGTTAGCTTAGACTAGTGAAAGTGTTCATGATTTAAGTGTGGGGAAGTTGGGTTTGGAAATATTTGGTTTGGGAACTGAGTATGTTATACCTTTTGTAAAAATATGAAAAAAATAGTTGAGCACATATTCTTGCATTCAATACCTTAATCATATGCATTGAGAAAAATAAAAGAAAGGAAAAATAAGAAGAAAAAGAAAAAAAGAGAAAAAGAAAAGAAAAAAAGAGCAAATAATAAAAGGGGACAAAATGCCCCAAAGTAAATGGTGGTAGCAATGCATATGAAAAGACCTCTTGATATGTGTATTTGTGCAATAATTTTTGTTGATTGATAAAAGAAGAGCAAGTCTTATAAAGCAAGATTAGTAGAGAATTAAGAGAATCAAACCTTAAAAACTTGAGCGATTAGAGTGTATACACTTTCGGTGAGGGTTCGATGCTCGATTCTTTGTTCCCGGTTTTCACGAGCTCTCTTCTTGCAAGTCAATTTGTACTTCATTTTGAGATTCAAATTAGTGGAATTCAATTCATATTTGTTTTTGGAAGGTTGATTTACTTTTAACCAAGTAGGTAAAAGCATTTTGCATTTAGATGCATTCATATAGATAGGTTGCATTTCATAAATTCTACCATTCCTCTTCACCTCCTTTATAGCTTCTCTTGAACTTAGCATGAGAACATGCTAATGTTTAAGTGTGGGGAGATTGATAAACCACTATTTTACGGTTTATTTTGTATTGAATTGAGTGGATTTTATCCATTATTCTCACACTTATGCATATAATTTGCACGTTTTACATTTTTCTTCCTAATTTTGTGCTATGATTGGAAACATGCTTCTTTGGCCTTAAATTTGCTAATTTTTAATCCTCTTTTATTACCATCGATGCCGTGATATGGTTGTTAAGTGTTTTCAGGTTTTCTAGGGCAGGAATGGCTTAGAGGATGGAAAAGAAGCATGCAAAAGTGGAAGGAACACTAGAAATTAAGGATTTCAGAATCTGGAAGCGACGTGCATGCATGGACGACGCATACGCATGACTGGTGCAGCAGAAAAATGACGCGCCACGTGGATGATGCCTACGCGCCACGTACTGCAATAAACAGAATTCGCTGGGACGATTTCTGGGCTGCTTTTGACCCAGTTTCAGGCCCGAAAATACAGATTAGAGGCTGCAGAGTGGAGCTGGAAGAGAGGTTAAATTTCATTCACACATTTTTTATTTTAGATGTAGAATTCTAGAGAGAGAGGCTCTCTCCTCTCTCTTGGTTTAGGGTTCCTTCTTTCAATTTCCCCTTAGGTTCAGATTTCAATCTTCCTTTAATTTAGTTTTCTCTTACTTTTGTTTGTTCTAGCACTTTAGTTATCTACTTCTCTTGTTGATTCCTTTATTTTACTAATTTAGTTTATGAGTTCATGTGTTACTTTCAATTTTCATTAATGCAATTTATGTTTCATGTTTCTTATTGTTCAATTGCTTTGTTATGGTTATTTCTTTGCTTTGGTTAGTCTTAAATTTCCTATGTCTTGTCAATTTTCTATGCTTTTATTTTGTGCCTTCCAAGTGTTTGATAAAATGCTTGGTCGGATTTCAAATTATATTTTTATGTTCTTGACTTGGATTGATTAATTAGAGACTCTTGAGTTATCAAAAGTCTTTTGTTAATTGGTGATTGAAGATTTCTGGTTAGCTTGAACTTCACCAAAGCTAGTCTCTCACTATGAGTTGACTAGGACTTGTGAACTCAAGTTGATTGTATAAAAATAGAAAAGAAAAAAGAAAAACAAAAGAAAAGAAAAATAAAAACAAAAAAAATATAAAAATATAAAAAATATATAAAAAAAGAGAAAAAGAAAAAGGGAAAAAAAGTAATAAAAAAGGGACAAAAATGCCCCAAAGTAAGTAATGGTAGCAATGAGTATGTATTATACTCAAATTAGGGATGCATGAATATATAGAAAAGAGAGTTAATGGGTAGTTAGGATTTTGCATTTTGATTTCATGGATTGTCTTAGATTAGGTGGAAAGTTTAGGTTAATCAAAGATTCAAATTTTAGTCCACTTGACCAAATACAATCCTACCTTGACCCTAACTCCATTACAACCCTTGAAAAGACCTCTTGATTTGTGTATCCATGCATTGAATATACGTTGATTGGTAGAAGAAAAACAAGCCTTAGAAAGCAAGATTAGTAGAGAATTGAGAGAATCAACCCTCAAACACTAGAGTGATTAGAGTGCATACACTTCCGGTGAGGATGCGATGCTCAATTCCTTGTTCCCTGCTTTCACGAGCTTTCTTCTTACAAGTTTCTTTATACTTCATTTTGATATTTGAATTGGTGGAATTCATGAATCATCATACTATGTTAGCCCTACATGTTTATATGTGTTCTTGGAGATTGATTTACTTTTAACCAAGTAGGTAGAAACATTTAGCATGTAGTTACATTCATATAGAAAAGTTGCATCTAATAAATCCTACCATTCCTCTTCACCCCTTTATCACTTCTCTTGAACTTAGCATGAGGACATGCTAATATTTAAGTGTGGAGAGATTGATAAAACACTATTTTATTGTTTATTTTGTATTAAATTGAGTGGATTTTGTAAATTATTCTCACACTTATTCATATAAATTGCATGGTTTTGTGAATCCTTCCTAATTTGTACTTAAGAGTGAAAACATGCTTCATAGGCCTTAAAATTGCTAATTTTAATCCTCTCTTATTACCATTTGATACTGTGATATGTTTGTTAAGTGTTTTCAGGGTTATAGGGTAGGAATGACTTAGAGGATGGAAAGGAAGCATGCAAAAGTGGAAGGAACACAAAGAATTAAAGATTTAAGAAGCTAGCCCCGATGCGTACGCATGACAGACGCGTGCGCATGACCAAGTATAGCATCCACATCATGCATACGCGTGACTGACGCATACGCGTGATCTTGTGCAAAGTTTAACGATGCGTACATGCAGCTAATGCGTACACGTGACAAGTGACACGTGCCTCATTAAAGAAAAAACACTGGGGGTGATTTCTGAGCTGATTTTTGGCCCAGTTTCAAGCCCATTCTGTAGATTAGAGGCTGGGGAGTGAAGGAGAAAGGGAACCATACATCATTCATTCATTAGACACACTAGTTTTAGATAGATGTAGAATTCTAGAGAGAGTGGCTCTCTCCTCTCTCTAGGTTTTAGGGTTCTTTAGTTTTATTTCTTTTAGATCTAGATCTTAATCTTCTTTCAATTTAGCTTTCCTTTACTTTTCATTGTTCTCGTATCTTACTTTATCTTATTCTCTTGTTAATTTCCTTATATTGTCAATTTTAGCTCATGAACTCTTTTGTTAATTTCATTTCT
Organism: Arachis ipaensis; assembly: GCF_000816755.2. NCBI lineage: Eukaryota > Viridiplantae > Streptophyta > Magnoliopsida > Fabales > Fabaceae > Arachis > Arachis ipaensis. Next base: position 52,798,200 of record NC_029786.2, on the reverse strand, counting down.
CTTTTAATGCAATTTTATGTTTTCATGTCCTTGATGTTTACCTTAGTTGCTATTATTGATTTCTTGCTTATGTTAGTTATAGCTTTCATTAATTCTTACATTTTATGATGTTTGCTTTTATTGCATTCTAGGTGTTTGATGAAATGTTTCTTTTAATTAGGAGTTGGATTTTCCTATTCTTGGCTTGGGATGGTAACTTGGGTGACCTAGAGTTACTAATGTCCATGTGATTGATAATTTGTTGCCATTGACTCTAGTTTCTCACTAAATTAATTAGTGAGTTAGCTAGGACTTATGGACTAGGATCCATTAAGCTCACTTGACTTTTTTCTAATTTTGGGGTTGACAAAGTGGGAGTGATCCTTGTAGTTATCATGTTGTGGTTAGTAATAAGGATAGTGATCCTTAACCATCAACCCCTGCTAAGACCCTTTTACCATTTGAGTTTCATTTACTTTCTTGTTATTTACATTTCTTGTCTATCAACCCAAAACCCAAAAATATACAACCCATAACCAATAATATGCACACTTTCCTATAATTCCTTGAGAGACGATTCGAGGTTTAAATACTCTTGATTTTTATTGGGTTTATACTAGTGACAAACAAATTAAACTTTGATTGAGGGTTGTTTCTTCGGTTTGGAACTATACTTGCAACGGAATTATTTTGTGAAAATTTCGAACCGAAAATAATCCTTCATCAGTGTTCAATTGTGGGTTGAGCTCAAAATTGTCTGCTCTAATAGAAGGCACACTAATGCTCCTTCCATAGAAGTCAGGAGTGGGAGCTGTATAGAATCCCAAAGTTCTTCTGGATTATGCACTCCCATTTGGATCCATAGTGATTTTGGTATTCCTGTACAGACAAGAGACAAAGAAAAGTGGGAGTCTCTATGGCAAGGTCTAGAGAGCTCTAATAGACCACTATTTTTTTTATTTATTTTGTATTGAATTGAGTGGATTTTGTCAACTATTCTCGCACTTATTCATGTAAATTGCACGTTTCTGAGATTCCTTCCTAATTTATACTTAAGAATGAAAACATGCTTCCTAGGCCTTAAAATTGCTACTTTTTAATCCTCTTTTGTTACCATTTGATGCCATGATATGTGCATTAAGTGATTTCAGGCTTTATAGGGCAGGAATGGCTTAGAGGATGGAAAGGAAGCATGCAAAAGTGGAAGCAACACAAATAATTGAAGATTTGAGAAGCTGGTCCCGACGCGTACGCATGGCTGACGCGTGAGGGTGACCAAGTACAGCATCCACATGATTCGTACGCGTGACTGACGCATACACGTGACAAAGCGGCACGTGCCTCACTAAAGTGAAAACACTGGGGGCGATTTCTGAGTTGATTTTTGGCCCAGTTTCAAGCCCATTCTGCAGATTAGAGGCTGTGAGTGAAGGAGGGAAGGATTTATTTATTCATTCATTAATACACACATTAGTTTCAGAGAGATGTAGAATTCTAGACAGAGTGGCTCTCTCCTCTCTCTAGGTTTTAGGGTTCTTATTTTCTTCTTAGATCTAGATTTTATTCTTGCTTCAATTTAGTTTTCCTTTACCCTTTTATTATTCTAGCACTTTAGTTTATTCTACTTCTCTTGTTAATTTCTTTATGTGGTCAATTTTATTTCATGAACTCTTTTGTCACTTTCAATTTCCCTTGAATGTAGTTTTATGTTTCCATGCCTTTTTATGTTACTTATAGTTTACTAATTCTTGCATTTTATGATGTTTGCTTTTATTGCATTCTAGGTGTTTGATGTAATGTTTCTTTTAGTTATGAGTTAGATTTTCCTCTTCTTGGCTTGGGATGGTTACTTGGGCGATCTTGAGTTGCTAATGTCCAAGTGATTGATAATTGGTGTCCATTGACACTAGCTTTCACTAATTCAATTAGTGAGTGGCTAGGACTTATGGATTAGGATTGATGAAGCTCATTTGACTTTCCTTCAATCGTTAGAGGATGACTAAATGGGATTGATCCTTACAATTATCATGTTGTGGTTAGTAACAAGGATAGCAATCCTTAACCATCAACCCTTGCTAAGACCTTTTTACCATTTGATTTCCTTTCCTTTGTTAGTTAATTGTTGTTTATTTTTTTGCAATTTACATTTTTTGTCTCTTATTACAAAACCCCGAAAAGAAGCTTCATGGCCAATAATTGAGCTCTTCATTGCAATTCCTAGGGAGAATGACCCGGGATTAATACTCCCGGTTATTTTGATTTGTATTGTAACAAACCTTTTTAAACTTTGATTGGTGGATAAATTGTTGGTTTGGACTATGCTTGCAATGGAATTCCTTTGGTAAATTCTAGACCAACATTTATCCTCCATCAAATACGATAATAACAATGAAGAGTATTAAGTAATGATATACTTGTTATCTCTCTTTGAAATGTTACTTTCTGTATTTACTATTTTAGTTTAGCTTTGCATTCTCTCAGGAGTTCTTAGAACAACGCTTATAGTGTTATTTATTGGGTTTCTTTCAATATATTATGGTATTATCCGATATCTTCACACTTTGCAGTATTTGAATTGGTATTTCTTTCAATAATCACTCACAAGCTTTTTCTATATTCTAGAATGGTTATTTAAAATTTATTTATTATTTTATTCTAAAATAGTTTTTTTTAGTTAAATCACAGTNGGCAAGATCGTGGGTGTCATCCCGCTTGTGTAGTAATATGATATTTGTTCTGGACAAGGTCTATGGTCTTATCCCACTTGTTTGTGGTTCCAGGCAAGGTCATTAATTCCAACTCGCTTGTTCATGGTTGCGGTGTGATATGGGGATGGTAGTTTTGTCCAGCCCATGGTCAAGACACTGGAGTTGTCCCACTCACGATACTCACAATTAGACAAGTTGAGGATGAAAGATTTCCTCTCTTGTGTTATAATTGTGATAGAAAAGACATTATGATTCGTGTTGTGAGGACGGTGGTTTCATCCCCCACACAGATAGACAGGTTAAGGATGAAGAATTCCCTCTGTTCTTACGGTGTGACATGGGAAAGTAGGTAGGACACTCTCCTCCGATGATTTTCCCCATATTCGCTCTGTCTACAAGGTAGTAGGGCACTAATCCCTCAATTCGTATGGAACGGCCTCACAGGGAAAGGTGGTAGGGCACACTCCCTCGATTATATGCCTCCTTGGGATGCACAGAAAAGAGATTATATCCAGGTTAGCTACTGGGTGTGTCAGATTTTGGCAATTTAACCGACACGTGAGCTCATAGCCAGTAGGACAGGCATGCATCATATGCATGTATGTGGAATTATTTGAGTGTGCTTGTTATTACTTAATTAAATACTGATCAACTGTGACATTGGAAATGAAGATGTTGAGATGTATTGGGAAGAGCTGAGATTGTAGACCACTGATATAGCTGAGAATATAGTGCATTGACCCTGTTTGGATTAGAAAGTACCCTAAGCTTGAAATTTGTGAGATTAGAGACTAGAATTGCCTAGCGGATTCTTGTCGTTTTACATAGTTTTTATTTGGAACTATTTCCTTACTGAAAATTTTTGGGTTGTCACCCATTGTGAAATTTGTTGATTTTCAGATACAGGACGTGACACACCTCGTTGAGTGTGCAGGAGTTCCTTTTGACAAACGAAGAAGACTCTTTTTGAATTTTATTTTGTACTTAGTTTTATTCTGCTTTTGAACATGTTATTGTATATTCCTCTTAGAGGTTTTGTTTTGGAGAAATAGGATGTTATTTTGCATACTTTTGGATTTGTAATATTCTAGCCGACCTTTTTTTTGTAGGTCGAGATTTGTACTTATTATGTATCTATTCTGAATCTTATGTATATATCTATATATCTCTTTTGTTTTTGTATTCAATGCTGTTTATCCTTAAACCTTCGAGTATAATATGATTATCATTTTGTTATTTTTTTTCACAGGCTCCTAGTTATTATCTTTTGAATATATGTACGTATATTTTATTTTTAGGGGTCGTAATGTCTCACCACCTCTAATTTACTACTATAGCGTAAGATTTTGTGGTGTAGTATGTTACATATGTGCGGTCAAAACTTCTGTTTGATCGTTTTAATTAATTATGCATATATTTTGATCCGGACATAAAACTATCATGAAGTCTGAATAACCATCTATAGATTAATCTATGTGCTTCTTCATATAAAATTAATATGCTCACACTTAGATATTAGTGTTTTTAAGTTTTAGGGATATACACTTAATAGTGTGATTTAAGAAAAATTAAATAAATAACATGGAGGAGGGAGCGAGGGATCGTGGACAGA
>NC_029786.2:52765873-52793888 GCF_000816755.2 Arachis ipaensis | reverse complement strand
AAGCTTCAAAGAGGAGGTATACATTGAATGTACACTCTACATGATGCTTGGACAAGTTGACTGAAAAGTGAAACTGATCCCTCCAAATTGGCATGCTTAATTGCTCATACTACTACTGCTAACGAGGAATAATGTAACCGTTGAAAATGCATGGTAATGGAATGTTTACCAAACGTCTTTTTCATTTGAAATGAAAGTAAAGAGAGATCCTTATTGTGTGATCATAATAATAACTATACGAGAAACTATATGGAACCAACTTTTAATATTAAATTTAGAGTTAAAGTTATACTTTTTCTTAACATTTTGATAATATATTTTTCCAACACTTTAATAATTAAAAGGTGACACTTTAATTTTAACAATATTTTTCTGAAATATTATAGTCACTATAATTATTGTAATATAGCCAATGAGTAATAGCTCAAATGACATAGTCTCCCCATACTCAATTAAGAGGTTGCGGGTTCGAGTCTCCTATCTTTGGTAAAAAAAAAAAATAATTATTGTAATATAAACATATTGGAATAAATAATCTATTTTTAATTAGTGACATTAGCTAGTTTTAATGTTTAAATTTAATAATTTAAGATTCAAAATTGAGAATATATGATTTAAGATTTAAATTTAAAATAAACAAACTAATTTAAAAAAATTGATTGATATATACTGAAAAAAAAAATAATTATCTAATATTATTCTAATTATATATGTAAACACCCGACCTGACAAGACATGGTCTTGGTTCCACTTATATTATATAGGACTAACCATGGTCACATTCAAACTTTGCTCTTCAAGTACCATATTCCGATCCATAGCAGCCTGAGATCAACCCAGACATGTTTACCTATTAACTTCATTCACTACTTAGCTTGTTTCTTGTCTCATTTTTTTTTTTGGAAAAGAAAGAGCTCAACACAATACAGTGGAGCAGTCAAACAGAAACAAACAATCAATTTAAAAGAAACACAGTGACATTAAAAGAAGTCCTCTTGTCTTCTTCGGCATTGCCATCAACAACTAAAGCGGTCCACACCTCTCCACTCGTTGTGACTCAACACAGTCATGTGAGTGATTTCTTCAACACCTTTGCTTTTAATCTGAAATATCCTTCTATTTCTCTCCAGCCAGATGTTCCAAACGATTGCACAGAAGCATCTCAGTCGTTGCTCTCTATCCTCCCTCTTCCTTGGCCCCTCTGTCCATCCCAGAAAATGTTCTCTCATTGACCCTGAAATAGACCATTGTTGTCCAATCATCTCTAACCAAGCACTCCACACCTACCAAGCAAATTCACAGCATAGAAACAAGTGGTGCACGTGTTCCGCATACTTATTACAAAGAACGCAGACGTTATCGTCCTAGTTAATAATCCCCAATCGGCTTAACCGTTCTTTTGTATTCACCCTACCTAGCAGGACAAACCAAGCAAATAGTTCTACTCTAGGTGGAACTAACCCTTTCCAGATGGTCTTTGTAAAGCTGTAGCTTGTCACCTCCGCCGGGAGTATCGCCTTCTGCAAAACCTGAACAAATGAGTTAGTTGTATAAACTCCTTGTCTATCATATTTCCATACTACCCTATCCTCCCTGTTAACTACTAGTTGCATAGGTCTCAATGCCTAATGTAATTAACCCAGTAGTCCCAACTCCCATTGAAAGAGCTCTCTCCTCCATTGGAAGTTCCAAATCCAGTCTAACCCGTCCCAAAACCCACAATCCCCTATATCAGATCCACATTGGTTTGAAATAGAGAAAAGTTTGGAAAACTGCTCTTTTAAAGGCCCACAAAGCAACCATCTATCCTAGAGGACGACAAATCAACCAAATATCTTCCCAAAACCGCGTACGCCGCCCATCACACCAATCTCCAAAGACAAGCCTGTAACCATCTTATCCCTTATATGATCATTCGTTATTTGTAGCTGGTAGATATCCTTCCACGGTCCTTGGTGCACGAATTTAAATCACAATTTTTACAACTCGTACCACTAACCAGCAAGTGCACTGGGTCGTCCAAGTAATACCTTACGCGAGTAAGGGTCGATCCCATGGAGATTGTCGGCTTGAAGCAAGCTATGGTTATTCTGTAACTCTTAGTCAGAAAATTAGTAATAAAAATGATTGGATTTATGAAGAGTAAATAACATAAAATAAAAATTTGTATTCAGTAATGGAGAACAGGTTGAGGTTCTAAAGATGCTCTGTCTTCTGAATTTCTGCTTTCCTACGGTCTTCTTCTTCACGCACGCAGATCTCCTTCCATGGAAAGCTGTATGTTGGTGGATCACCGTTGTCAATGGCTACCATCCATCCTCTCAGTGAAAATGGTCTAAAAGCACTGTCACCGCACGGCTAATCATCTGTCGGTTCTCACTCATGTTGGAATAGAATCCATTGATTCTTTTGCGTCTGTCACTATGCCCAACACTTGCGAGTTTGAAGCTCGTCGCAGTCATCCCTTCCCAGATCCTACTCGGAATACCACAAACAAGGTTTAGACTTTCCGGATCTCAGGAATGGCCGCCAATAATTCTAGCCTATACCACGAAGACTCTAATCGTGAACCAGGAGGGTAAGAGATACACACTCAAGCTAGTGTAGATAGAACGGAGGTGGTTGTCAGGCACGCGTTCATAAGTGAGAATGATGATGAGTGTCACGGATCATCACATTCATCAGGGTGTGAAGTGCGAGTGAATATCTTAGAATAGAGACAAGCGTGATTGAATTAAAAACAGTAGTATTTGCATTAATTCATTGAAACACAGTAGAGCTCCTCACCCCCAACCATGGGGTTTAGAGACTCATGCCGTCAGAAATATAATATGAAACGTGTAAAATATCATGAGATGCATAGTAAGTCTCTAAAAGTAGTTTTTATACTAAACTAGTAGCTAGGGTTATAGAAAATGCGTAACTAAGTGCAGATAGTGCAGAAATCCACTTCCGGGGCCCACTTGGTGTGTGCTTGGGCTAAGCATTGAGCTTTACACATGTAGAGTCTTCCGTTGGAGTTAAACACCAGGTTGTAACCTGTTTCTGGCGTTTAACTCTGGTTTGTAACCTGTTTCTGGCGTTTAACTTTAGAATAGGACAGAAAGTTGGCGTTTGAACGCCAGTTTGCGTCGTCAAACCTCGGGCAAAATATGGACTATTATATATTGCTGGAAAGCCCTGGATGTCTACTTTTCAACGCAATTGAGAGCGCGCCAATTGGGATTCTGTAACTCTAGAAAATCTATTTCGAATGCAAGGAGGTCAGAATCCAACAGCATCTGCAGTCCTTTTTCAGCCTCTGAATCAGATTTTTGCTCAGGTCCCTCAATTTCAGCCAGAAAATACCTGAAATCACAGAAAAACACACAAACTCATAGTAAAGTCTAGAAATGTGATTTTTTTCATAAAAACTAATAAAAACATAGTAAAAATTAACTAAAACATACTGAACACTACCTAAAAACATTGCCAAAAAGCGTATAAATTATCCGCTCATCACAACACCAAACTTAAATTGTTGCTTGTCCCCAAGCAACTGAAAATCAAATAGGATAAAAAGAAGAGAATATACTATTAATTCCAAAATATCAATGAAACTTAGCTCCAATTAGATGAGCGGGACTAGTAGCTTTTTGCCTCTGAACAGTTTTAGCATCTCACTTTGTCCTTTGAAGTTCAGAATGATTGGCATCTTTAGGAACTCAGAATTTAGATAGTGTTATTGATTCTCCTAGTTCAGTATGTTGATTCTTGAACACAGCTACTTTATGAGTCTTGGTCGTGGCCCTAAGCACTTTGTTTTCCAGTATTACCACCGGATACATAAATGCCGCAGACACATAACCGGGTGAACCTTTTCAGATTGTGACTTAGCTTTGCTAGAGTCCCCAATTAGAGGTGTCCAGGGTTCTTAAGCACACTCTTTTTGCTTTGGATCACGACTTTAACCGCTCACTCTCAAGTTTTTCACTTGACACCTTCACGCCACAAGCACATGGTTAGGGACAGCTTGGTTTAGCCGCTTAGGACAAGATTTTATTCCTTTAGGCCCTCCTATCCATTAATGCTCAAAGCCTTGGATCCTTTTTATTTTACCCTTGCCTTTTGGTTTAAAGGGTTATTGGCTTTTTGCTCTTGCCTTTTGGTTTAAAGAGCTATTGGCTTTTTCTGCTTGCTTTTCTTTTTCTTTCTCTTCTTTTTTTTTGCCATTTTTTTTGCAAGCCTTGTTTTTCACTGCTTTTTCTTGCTTCAAGAATCAATTTTATGATTTTTCAGATTATCAATTAACATTTCCTCCTTTTTCATCATTCTTTCAAGAGCCAACAATTTTAACATTCATAAACAACAAATTCAAAAATATGCAATGTTCAAGCATTCATTCAGAAAACAAAAAGTATTGTCACCACATCAAAATAATTAAACTAATTTCAGGGATGAATTCGAAATCATGTATTTCTTGTTCTTTTGTGGTTAAAACATTTTTTATTTAAGAAAGGTGATGGATTCATAGGACATTCATAGCTTTAAGTATAGACACTAGACACTAATGATCATGTAGTAAAGACACAAAACATAGTCAAACATAAAGCTCAAAACCGAAAATAGAAAAACAAATAGACAAGGAGATTAAGAAACGGGTCCACCTTAGTAAGGGTGGCGTCTTCTTCCTCTTGAAGAACCAATGGTGCTCTTGAGCACCTTTATGTCTCTTCCTTGCCTTTGTTGCTCCTCCCTCATGGCTCTTTGATCTGCAGTCAAATGCTCTACCACTGAACTATGGACCCTTGAGATGAACCTCTCCATCTCTCATGACTCGGGGGTGGAAGCAACTACCTTCCTTTTCCTCTTTCTAGAGGTTTCTCCAGCCTTAGGTGCCATAAATGGTTATGGAAAAACAAAAAGCAACACTTTTTTTCCACACCAAACTTAAAAGGTTTGCTCGTCCTCGAGCAAAAGAAGAAAGAAGGGAGTAGAAGGAGAAGTGGAGGTGATGGAGGTGTGTGAGTGGGTGGGAATCCTGTGGGGTCCACAGATCTTGAGGGGTCAAGGACTTCTCATCCCGGCTCCATTTAGGTGTGCAAAACGCCCTTAGAGTGCAATTCTGGCGTTAAACGCCAGGTTGCAGCCTGTTTCTGGCGTTTAACGCCAACTTTTCTTCCCTTTCTGGCGTTTAACGCCAACTTGGTGCTCTGTTCTGGCGTTAAACGCCAGCTTGTTGCTTGTTTCTGGCATTAAACGCCCATAATGGTGCCAGACTGGGCGTTTAACGCCCATTCTGCTACTCTTACTGGCGTTTAAATGCCAGTAAGTCTGTCCTCCATAATGTGCTATTTTTGATGCTGTTTTTGATTCTGCTTTAATTCTGCAGCTGTTTTTATGACTCCACATGATCATCAACCTAAAGAAAATATAAAATAACAATGAAAGATAAAATGAAAAAGTAATTAACATAGATAAATAAGATTGGGTTGCCTCCCAATAAGCGCTTTTTTACTGTCAATAGCTTGACATTACTGAGCCTTATAGTTTGCAATGTCTGCAAACCATGGAGCTTCCTGAATAGCAAACAATTGCTCATCCGGAAAGGTTTCAGATATCTCAGTAGGAGGGAGGGACGCTCCTACTACTGGTTCTATCTGGGACAGGTGATCAGCTACTTGATTCTCTATCCCTTTTCTGTCTCTTATTTCTATATCAAACTCTTGCAGAAGCAACACCCATCTTATGAGTCTGGGTTTTGAATCCTGCTTTGTGAGGAGATATTTTAGAGCAGCATGGTCAGTGTACATAATCACTTTTGATCTAACTAAGTAAGATCTAAACTTGTCAATGGCATAAACCACTACAAGCAATTCCTTTTCTGTGGTTGTGTAATTTTTCTGCGCATCATTTAAAACACGGCTAGCATAGTAAATGATGTGAGTGGTGGTAATTTTTCAATTACCTCTACTTTAGCTTGATCCACCTCTATTCCCTTGTTTGAAATTTTATGCCCAAGGATAATTCCTTTAGTCACCATAAAGTGACATTTTTTCCAATTTAAAACTAGGTTGGTCTCTTGGCACCTTTTCAGAACAAGTGCTAAATGGTCAAGACAGGAGCAGAATGAGTCTCCAAATATTGAGAAGTCATCCATGAAGACTTCCAGAAATTTCTCTACCATATCAGAGAAGATAGAGAGCATGCACCTCTAAAAGGTTGCAGGTGCATTGCACAGACCAAAAGGCATCCTTCTGTAGGCAAATACTCCAGAAGGGCATGTGAATGCTGTTTTCTCTTGGTCTTGGGGATCTACTGTAATTTGGTTGTAACCTGAATAGCCATCCAAAAAGCAGTAATATTCATGACCTGCTAGTCTCTCTAGCATCTGGTCTATGAATGGTAAAGGAAAGTGATCCTTCCTGGTGGCTGTATTGAGCCTTCTGTAGTGAATACACATACGCCACCCTGTAACTGTTCTTGTAGGAACCAGTTCATTCTTTTCATTATGAACCACTGTCATGCCTCCCTTCTTGGGGACAACATGGACAGGGCTCACCCAGTGGCTATCAAAAATAGGATAAATAATCCCAGCCTCCAGTAACTTAGTGACCTCTTTCTGCGCCACCTCCTTCATGGCTGGATTTAGCCGCCTCTGTGGTTGAACCACTGGCTTAGCATCATCCTCCAATAGGATCTTGTGCATGCATCTTGCTGGGCTAATGCCCTTAAGATCACTTGTGGACCACCCAAGAGTTGTCCTGTGTGTCCTTAGCACCTGAATTAGTGCTTTCTCTTCCTGTGGATTTAAAGCAGAGCTTATGATCACCGGAAAAATATCACCTTCTCCCAGAAATGCATATTTCAGGGATGGTGGTAGTGGTTTGAGCTCGGGTTTAGGAGGTTTCTCCTCTTCCTGAGGAATTTTCAGAGGCTCTTTTATTTCCTCTGATTCCTCCAAATCAGGCTGAACATCTTTAAAGGTGACTTCTAGCTCTGATTCGAGATTCTCAGCCATGTTGATCTCCTCTACCAGGGAGTCAATAATATCAACACTCATGCAGTCTTTTGATGCGTCTGGATACTTTATTGCCTCAACAACATTCAGCCTGAACTCATCCTCATTGACTCTTAAGGTCACTTCCCCTTTTTGGACATCAATGAGAGTTCGTCTAGTTGCTAGGAAAGGTCTTCCTAGAATGAGAGTTCCACTTTTGTGCTCCTCCATTTCCAGCACTACAAAGTCAGTAGAAAAGGCAAATGGCCCAACCTTGACAATCATGTCCTCAATTATGCCTGATGGATATTTAATGGAGCCATCAGCAAGTTGAAGACATATCCGGGTTGGTTTGACCTCTTCAGTCAAGCCAACCTTTCTGATAGTGGATGCAGGGATCAGATTGATACTTGCCCCAAGGTCACATAGAGCTGTCTTGGTACAAGTACCCTCTAATGTGCATGGTATCATAAAGCTTCCAGGATCCTTAAGCTTTTCTGGTAAGCTTGTTAGAATGACTGCACTGCATTCTTCAGTGAGAAAAACTTTTTTTTGTTTCTCTCCAATCCTTCTTATGATTTAAGATCTCTTTCATGAACTTAGCATAAGAGGGTATTTTCTCAAGTGCTTCTGCAAATGGAATCTTTATTTCAAGAGTCCTGAGATAGTCTGCAAAGTGGGCAAATTGTTTATCCTGTTCCGCTTGGCGGAGTTTCTGAGGATAAGGCATTTTGGCTTTATATTCTTCAACCTTAGTTGCTGCAGGTTTATTTCCTACAGAGACAGGTTGAGAAGCCTTCTTGAGGGAGTTATTATCAGCACTTGCAGGTGTCTGATCCCTCACTGGCGTTTGAACGCCAGAACTGGACATGGATTGAGCATTTAACGCTAGATTCCTACCCTTTTCTGGCATTTGAACGCCAGAACTGAACATGGATTGGGTGTTTAACGCCAGTTTTTCACCCTTTTCTGGCGTTTGAACGCCAGACTTATTCCTCTCTGGGCTCTTACTGTCCTCAGAGGGATTTTGGATAGCAGGTTGCTCATCCTCTGTCAGCTGTTCTTTTCTTGGCTTTCTGCTACTTTGAGTTGAGGTATTTAATGTTTTTCCACTTCTTAATTGAACTGCTTGGCACTCCTCTTTTATCTGTTTTGATAGCTGCTGTTTTGTCTGATTCAATTGTGATTCCATATCCTTGTTAGCATTTTTGGTTTCTTGTAGCATCTCCTTAAATTCTGCTAACTGTCTTGTTATAGAAGATAGTTGCTGATTGAGTTCAGCAACTTGTTCATGAGGACTAAAGTCTGTTGATACTGCCTTAGCTTCTTCTTTTATGGAGGATGATAAACCACTATTTTATAGTTTATATTGTGTTTAATTGTGTGGTTTTACCATGATCATGGCCCACTTATTCATTAAAATAGCATGCATTTATATTTCCTTCCTGAAATTATTACATGAGTGAAAACTGTTTCCTAGAGACTTTTAATTATACATTTTACTTCTCCTTTATTCTATTCGATGCTGTGATCTATGTGTTAAGCGTTTCAGGCTTTATAGGGCAAGAATGAGTTGGAGTTTGGAAAGGAAGCTAGCAAAAATGGAAGGAACACAAGAAATTGAGGAGATGACCAGCGAGAAGCGATGCGGACGCATGGACGATGCGACCGCGCGGAGAAGGTCAAATCGCAGTGACGCGGCCGCATGGATGACGCGACCACGCGAAATAGAAAAGCACGAGTGATGCGGATGCGTGGACGACGCGTCCGCGTGGCAAAGCAGAAACGCGAATGACGCGTCCGCATGAGCGACGCGATCGTGCGACGTGCGCGATCTGCATAATTTACAGATTCGCTGGGGGCGATTTCAGGCCCTATTTTGACCCAGTTTTCGGCCCGGAATAGCAGACTAGAGCCAGAGAAAAAGCAGAAACCAAAAAAAAACATTCATTCTACACAGTTTTAGTTTTTAGATCTAGTTTTACTCCTCCTCTAGGTTTTCTCTCTACACATTCATAGTTCTTAGGATTTTAGTTTCTCTAGCTTTTTGCATTGGGATATTGAGAAGAGTTATTACCTCATCAAGACTTCGTCATTCTAGCTCGTTTTCTTTACTTGGCTTACTCTTCCATGTTCTTTGCTTTGTTTAATTTTACCATTGGAATATTTTTAGGATTATTTAATACAAGGATCACTTTTATTTTTAATTGATTATTTTTAATTTTTATTTATAATGTCTTTCTTTAATTCCTTTTCATATGCTACGAATTTTACCTTTACAATGAGTGAGTAGTTCCCTAACTTGATGGGGAGTTGATTGAAAGGAACCCTTGAGTTGGAAGGTTCAAGAGAAAGATTGTAATTGGGTTATTGTTGGATTGCTCTCTAATTCTTGACACCAATCCTCCCCAGAGTGGATTGGGACTTGTGAATAGAATAGCATTCCAACTTGTTTTACCTCCCTTTACTTAGTAAAGGATAACTAAACGAAATAACTCTCAATTGTCAATTAACCTTAAGAGTGTTCCATCAAGAATAGGGCTTCCATGTAATCAACTCCCAGTCAAGGCCTTTATTTACATTATTCAATTTCATCAATTTAATTTCTTGTTTACTCAACTCAACCCCTTTCAAAAACATCTGATTAATAAAATAGCACCCTTGCCTGCAACTCGTTGGGAGACGACCTGGGATTCATACTCCCAGTATTTTAAATTTTAATTTTCTGTGACATCTTTCTAAATTGAGCGGTGGATTTCTGGCGAGTTAAGAACTATACTTGCAACGCATATATTCTAATAATTTTTAATTCACCAATTTATGCCCGTATCAATTTTTGGCGCCGTTGCCGGGGAGTTGCAATAGAGTGCTAAAGTTATTAATTAGAATTTATTTATTTGCATTTTATTTTATTTTGCTACTATGAGCTGCCTGTATCTTTCGTCAAATGACGCGTTCACTTCTTGATCCGCGCTTGCTAATATTCGATCCTAAAATTGAAAGGACTATTTCATGAATAAGGCGAGCTCGGCGTTGGTTAGTCCGCTCTGAGGGCGGATCTGAAAGTGAACTTGAGGAAGAAACCAGCTCCCGTTCTACTGATTCGGTTGATTCACGTGTAGACGACATGGCAGTTAGGAGAGTTACCATCCAAGAGGAAGGGGCCCCTAATTTTACAATGCAACCGTTTCAAGTGCATCACCCAGCGGTGGCTACAGATTTTGAAATAAAGACCGCACTGCTCAATTTGATGCCCAAGTTTCATGGCTTACCCGCTCAAGAGCCTATCAAGCACCTGAGAGATTTCCTGGCAGCCTGTTCTACTGTCAGGCGAGATGGTACAGATGAAACTTCAATTCTACTAAAAGCTTTCTCGTTTTCTCTTGAGGGAAAAGCAAGAGAGTGGTATTACACTCAACCCCTAGCAAATGTATCCAACTGGGTGATGAGCGGATAATTTATACGCTTTTTGGCATTGTTTTTAGTATGTTTTTAGTAGGATCTAGTTACTTTTAGGGATATTTTTATTAGTTTTTATGTTAAATTCACATTTCTGGACTTTACTATGAGTTTGTGTGTTTTTCTGTGATTTCAGGTAATTTCTGGCTGAAATTGAGTGACTTGAGCAAAAATCAGATTCAGAGGTTGAAGAAGGACTGCTGATGTTGTTGGATCCTGAGCACCCTGCACTCAAAGTAGATTTTCTAGAGCTATAGAACTCAAAATGGTGTGCTTCTAATTGCGTTGTAAAGTAGACATCCAGGGCTTTCCAGCAATAGAGGCTGGGATGTAGCCATTGACAACGGTGATGCCCTACATAAAGCTTGCCATGGAAAGGAGTAAGACTGATTGGATGAAGACAACAGGAAACCAGAGGTTCAGAGGGACGAAAGCATCTCTATACGCTTATCTGAAATTCTCACCAATGATATACATAAGTATCTTTATCTTTATTTTCTGTTTATTTATTATTATTATTCAAAAACTCCATAACTATTTAATATCCGCCTGATTGAGATTTACAAGATGACCATAGCTTGCTTCATACGAACAATCTCCGTGGGATCGACCCTAACTCACGTAAGGTTTTATTACTTGGACGACCCAATGCACTTGCTGGTTAGTTGTGCGAAGTTGTGAAGTTATGTTTGGACCATGGTATTGTGCACCAGTTTTTGGCGCCATTGCCAGGGAGAGAACGAACAACCAATTTTACAACCTGAGTAACAATTTTGTATACCATGTTTTTGGCGCAGTTGCCGGGGATTGTTCGAGTTTGGACAACTGACGGTTCATCCTGTTGCTCAGATTAGGTAATTTTTTTCTTATTTTGTTTTCAAAAAAATCTTTCAAAAAATTTTTCCTTTATTTTCGAAAAAAAATATATAAAAAAAATTTATATTTTTCTTCAGAATTTTTAAGAATGAATTCTAGTGTTTCATGAAAAATGTTGAAGCCTGACTGGCTATAAAGCCATGTCTAAATTCTTTTGGACTGAGGCTTCCAAACCATCAGCGTAGAGGCAAGTTAATTTGATGACTTAGCTGTTGAATGTCTGATTTGTATCTTCTAAAGCTTGGCTAGCTATTAAGCCATGTCTAACCCTCAGATTGGAGCTTTAGACTAAGAGTACAAGATTTCTGGAATTCATATTAAAAATTTTGAAATCCTTATTTTTCTTTTTCAAATAATTTTCGAAAAATACAAAAAATTTATAAAATCATAAAAATCAAAAATATTTTGTGTTTCTTGTTTGAGTCTTGAGTCAATTTTTAAGTTTGGTGTCAATTGCATTTTTTTTCTAAAAATTTTTTATGCATTTTTCGAAAATTCATGCATTCATAAGTGTTCTTCATGATCTTCAAGTTGTTCTTGGCCAGTCTTCTTGTTTGATCTTCATATTTTATTGTTTTGTGTCTTTTCTTGTTTTTCATATGCATTCTTGCATTCATAGTGTCTATACATGAACAATTTCTAAGTTTGGTGTCTTGTATGTTTTCTTTTCTTGAAAATTTTTCAAAAATAAGTCTTGATGTTCTTCTTGACATTCAAAGTGTTCTTGGTGTTCATCTTGACATTCATAGTGTTCTTGCATGCATAACATGTTTTGATCCAAAATTTTCATGCATTGAGTCTTTTTCATGTTTTTCTCTTTCATCATTAAAATTCAAAAATCAAAAAAATATCTTTCCCTTTTTATTCTCATCAAATTCGAAAATTTGGATTGACTTTTTCAAAAATTTTTAAAATCTAGTTGTTTCTTATGAGTCAAATCAAATTTTCAAGTTGAAAATCTTATCTTTTTCAAAAATCAAATCTTTTTCATTTTTCTTATTTATTTTTGAAAATTTTAAAAATATTTTTCAAAAATATTTTTCTTAATTTTATATCATATTTTCGAAAATATCATCAACAATTAATGTTTTGATTCAAAAATTTCAAGTTTGTTACTTACTTGTTAAGAAAGATTCAAACTTTAAGTTCTAGAATCATATCTTGTGATTTCTTGTGAATCAAGTCATTAATTGTGATTTTAAAAATCAAATCTTTTTCAAAACTAATTTCAATCATATCTTTTCAAAAATATCTTTTTATCTTATCTTTTTCAAATATATTTTCTAACTTCTTATCTTCTTATCTTTTAAAATTTGATTTTCAAAATTTATTTCAACTAACTAATTAACTTTTTGTTTGTTTCTTATCTCTTTCAAAACTACCTAACTAACTATCCCTCTCTAATTTTCGAAAATACCTCCCTCTTTTTCAAAAATTCTTTTTAATTAATTAATTGTTTCAATTTTTAATTTTAATTTTAATTTTATCTTAATTTTCGAAAATCATTAACTCTTTTTCAAAAATTATTTTCGAAAAATTTTCTCTCTCATCTTCTTATATTTATTTATTTATTTACTAACACTTCTCTTCATCTCATATCTCTGCTCTCCTCACCCTTGTGTTTGGATTCTCCTCCCTTCTCTTTCCTTACATTACATTCTTTTCTTCTTCTACTCACACAAAGGAATCTCTATACTGTGACATAGAGGATTCCATATTATCTTTGTTATTCCCTTCTTTGTCATATGAGCAGGAGCAAGGACAAGAACATTCTTGTTGAAGCAGATCCTGAACCTGAAAGGAATCTGAAAAGGAAACTAAGAGAAGCTAAAATACAACAATGCAGAGACAACCTTACAGGAACTTTCGAACTGGAAGAGGAGATGGCAGCCGAAAATAATAATAATGCAAGGAGGATGCTTGGTGACTTTACTGCACCTAATTCCAATTTACATGGAAGAAGCATCTCAATTCCTACCATTGGAGCAAACAATTTTGAGCTTAAGCCTCAACTAGTTTCTCTAATGCAGCAGAGCTGCAAGTTCCATGGACTTCCATCTGAAGATCCTTTTCAGTTCTTAACTGAATTTTTGCAGATCTGTGACACTGTTAAGACAAATGGAGTAGATCCTGAAGTCTACAGGCTCATACTTTTCCCTTTTGCTGTGAGAGACAGAGCTAGAATATGGTTGGATTCTCAACCTAAAGATAGCCTGAACTCTTGGGATAAGCTGGTCAAGGCTTTCTTAGCCAAGTTCTTTCCTCCTCAAAAGCTGAGTAAGCTTAGAGTGGATGTTCAAACCTTCAGACAAAAAGAAGGTGAATCCCTCTATGAAGCTTGGGAGAGATACAAGGAACTGACCAAAAAGTGTCCTTCTGACATGCTTTCAGAATGGACCATCCTGGATATATTCTATGATGGTCTGTCTGAATCAGCTAAAATGTCATTGGATACTTTTGCAGGTGGATCCATTCACCTAAAGAAAATGCCTGCAGAAGCTCAAGAACTCATTGACATGGTTGCTAATAACCAGTTCATGTACACTTCTGAGAGGAATCCTGTGAGTAATGGGATACCTCAGAAGAAGGGAGTTCTTGAAATTGATACTCTGAATGCCTTATTGGCTCAGAATAAAATATTGACTCAGCAAGTCAATATGATTTCTCAGAGTCTGAATGGAATGCAAGCTGCATCCAACAGTACTCAAGAGGCATCTTCTGAAGAAGAAGCTTATGATCCTGAGAACCCTGCAATAGCAGAGGTAAATTACATGGGTGAACCATATGGAAACGCCTATAATCTCTCATGGAGAAATCACCCAAATCTCTCATGGAAGGATCAAAAGCCTCAACAAGGCTTTAATAATGGTGGAAGAAACAGGTTTAACAATAGCAAGCCTTTTCCATCATCCACTCAGCAACAGACAGAGAACTCTGAACAAAATACCTCTAATTTAGCAAATTTAGTCTCTGATTTATCTAAGGCCACTCTGAGTTTCATGAATGAAACAAGGTCCTCCATTAGAAATTTGGAGGCACAAGTGGGCCAGCTGAGTAAGAAGATCACTGAAACCCCTCCTAGTGCTCTCCTAAGCAATACAGAAGAAAATCCAAAAGGAGAGTGCAAGGCCATTGATATCACCATCATGGCCGAATCCAAGGAGGAAGGGGAGGACATGAATCCCAAGAAGGAAGACCTCCTGGGACGTCCAGTGATCAACAAGGAGTTTCCCTCTGAGGAACCAAAGGAATCTGAGGCTCATTTAGAGACCATAGAGATTCCATTGAACCTCCTTATGCCATTCATGAGCTCTGATGAATATTCCTCTTCTGAAGAGAATGAGGATGTTACTGAAGAGTAAGTTGCCAAGTTCCTTGGTGCAATCATGAAGCTAAATGCCAATTTATTTGGTAATGATACTTGGGGAGATGAACCTCCCCTGTTCACCAATGAACTAAATGCATTGGATCAACTAAGATTACCTCAGGAGAAACAGGATCCTGGAAAGTTCCTAATACCTTGTACCATAGGCACCATAACCTTTGAGAAGGCTCTATGTGACCTTGGGTCAGGGATAAACCTCATGCCACTCTCTGTAATGGAGAAACTGGGAATCTTTGAGGTACAAGCTGCTAAAATCTCATTAGAGATGGCAGATAATTCCAGAAAATAAGCTTATGGACAAGTAGAGGACATGTTAGTAAAGATTGAATGCCTTTACATCCTTGCTGATTTCATAATCCTAGATACTGGAAAGGATGAGGATGAATCCATCATCCTTGGAAGACCCTTCCTAGCCACAGCAAGAGCTGTGATTGATGTTGACAGAGGTGAACTAGTCCTTCAATTGAATGAGGACTCCCTTGTGTTCAAAACTCAAGGTTATCCTTCTGTAAACATGGAAAAGAGGCACAGTAAGCTTCTCTCAAAATAGAGTCATACAGAGCCCCCACAATCAAACTCTAAGTTTGGTGTTGGGAGGCCTCAGCCAAACTCTAAGTTTGGTGTTGAACTCCCATATCCAAACTCTAAGTTTGGTGTTGGGAGTCTATAAAATTGACCTGATCACCTATGTGGCTCCATGAGAGCCCACTGTCAAGCTATTGACATTAAAGAAGCGCTTGTTGGGAGGCAACCCAATTTTTATTTATCTAATTCTAATTTTATTTTTATTGTTCTTTCATGTTTTATTAAGTTCATGATCATGTGGAGTCACAAAATAAATAGAAAAATGAAAAACAGAATCAAAAACAGCAGAAGAAAAATCACACCTTGGAGGAAGGGCTTACTGGCGTTTAAACGCCAGTAAGGAGCATCTGGCTGGTGATGACAAGTCATCTTAGCCTAGTTTTACTAGTCTTTTTCTTCATTTTTATTTGGTTTTATGCACTTTCTTACATTCTAAGTAAGTAATTTGGAATGGAAATGCATGACTTCTTTAAATCAAACAACCACCATTTAATTGATGCTAAATCATGAGGTTTAAGCTAAATTTCATTGATTTTTTATGATTTATAAACCTTGTGAATTTGGTGATACTTTGATTGGTTGTTTTGATTAATTGTAGGTGAAGAAAAGAAGAAAAGAAGAAAGCGTGGCCTAAGAAGCGTGGCCCAAGGAAGAAAAAGTGTGGCCAAGGAAGGAAGAAGTGTGGCTCAACAATGAAGGAAAACCATGAAGCTCACTCCAAGAGCACCATGCTCACCAAGGGAGTGCTACATTTTCTCTCAAGGAACCAAGGCACAATGCTCTGCTCACTTTGTGAGCTGAGCACAATATGAGGCCAAGAAACAAGGAAAGGAAAGACCAAGCTCAGCTCACCAAGTGAGCATTATCGGGCATGCATCCAAATAAATTCAAGGAAATTGTTTGCCAAGTGCCTCCTCTAAGATTTGAACCAAGGACCAAAGGGGAGTGGGGGAGCGCTACTCACAAGGAAAACAAGCCAAAAATTCACCAAATGCATCCCCCAAGGTTCGAACTCAACACCTTGAGGAAGTAAGGAGCAAGGAGCTACAAGGAAACCAAGAAAATACCACCAGCGCATGCTTCCCTCAAGTTTCAAACCAAGGACCTTCCTTGTGAGCACCAAGGCTCAGCTCACTTGGAGAGCTGAGCGCTACTCATGGTGCACCACAACACAAGCATGACACGGGCCAAGGAAGTGGAGCGCGCATCTTGACAAGGTCCAGGGAACAGAGCGCGCAACAATTGTGCACAAGGCCTCAATGCTCAGCTCACCTTGTGAGCTGAGCATTCCCCTAATGCCTTCTCCCAGCAAGGCACGCAACAAAGATCCTCACACTAAGCCTCAATGCTCAGCTCCCCACTTGAGCTGAGCATCCCCCTGGAGGCAATTTCTCCATGCGCTGAAAATTGAATTAAAAATCCAACTTAATTCATTTCTTCACCAAATCAAAAGCCCATCCAAATTCCAAAATCCAAGAATAGAAAGTGTATAAATAGGAGTTAGTTTGATGTAATTAGGACTTTTTGACACCTCTAGACTTTACTTTGAATTTTTTCTTTTGAACTTTCATTTTCATTGAGTTTTTGCTTTTAAATTTAGATCTTAGAGAATTGGGAAGGGGAATTGATCTCTCTTCTTCCTTGTTCTTGCTTGAGCACTCTTTACTTTTCTTGCTTCGGATCTTGGGTGGAGAATTGAAGAACTTCTGTTTCAATCTCACCTTGAGATTTCTTGTTTACTTTTCTGCATAATTCAATTTCCATTTCTGTTTACTGCATCTTCTTCTACACTTTCTGCAATTTGCTTTTCTTTACTTCTTTTGCAATTGTTCTTGTTGGATCAAGGAAGGATTTGAGATCTAGACTTGTTTTCTAGTCTCTTCAACTCATGAGATCTTCAACCTTCTTTTAATTTGTTGCAATTTAAGCACAAGTCATATTCTGTTTTTAACTTCTCCAAGCATTTTACTCTTCTGTTTGAGATCCATTCCAATTCAATTCATCTTTTGCTTTGCTGTTTGATGCAATTTAATTCTGCCTGTTTAAATTCTGCAATCCCAATTTCCAATTCCTTTTATAATTCAAGCAATTTACATTTCTTGCACTTTAAGTTTCAGCCATTTACATTTCTTGCAATCTAAGTTTCTGCAATTTACATTACTTGCACTTTAAGATTCTGCTTCTTTACCCTCCTGGTCTTTAATTTATTGTACTTTATCCCTCTCCCTTTACATTTCAAGCAATTTAGTTTCTGTCAATTGCAAACAACTCAACCAATACTTGATTCACTTGACTAAATCAACCACTAAACTAAAATTGCTCAATCCTTCAATCCCTGTGGGATCGACCTCACTCATGTGAGTTATTATTACTTGATGCGACCCGGTACACTTGCCGGTGAGTTTTGTGTTGGATCGTTTTCCACACTATCAGCTGGCGTTCAACGCTAGAACAGAGCATGGATCTGGCGTTGAACACCCAAAACAAGCAGCATCCTGGCGTTCAGACGCCAGGGATGCTCACTGAGGAAAACTGGCACTGAACGCCAGAAACAAGCATAGAACTGGCGTTCAACGCCAGAAACATGCTGCATCTGGGCACTGAACGCCCAAAACAAGCACCAATTTGGCGTTTAAACGCCAGAATTGCATGCAAAGGCATTTTACATGCCTAATTGGTGCAAGGATGCAATTCCTTGACACCTCAAGATCTGTGGACCCCACAGGATCATCTCAGCATCTATGGACCCCACAGGATCCCCACCTACCTCCACTCATACTCTTCCCTCTTCTCATTCGTCCTCTCTTCCCAATAAACACCCTTTCCCAAAATTCTTCACCAATCACCTCAATCCCTCTTCCCTATTACCACCTACCACCACTCACATCCATTCACTCTTCCCCATAAACCTACCTCATAAACCCCACCTACCTTCAAAATTCAAAATCACTTTCCCACCCAAACGCACCCCATATGGCCGAACCCTAACCCCTCTCCCTCCACTATATAAACCCCTCCATTCTTCTTCATTTTCACACAACACAACCCTCTCTTCCCATTCTTGGCCGAAACACCCCTCCTCACTCTCCTCTATATTTTTTTCTTCTTCTTCTTCTTCTTTTCTTTCTTCTCTTGCTCGAGGGCGAGCAATATTCTAAGTTTGGTGTGATAAAAGCATAAAGCTTTTTGTTTTCCATTACCATTGATTTCACCTAAGACCGGAGAATCCTCTAGAAAAGGAAAAGGGAAGACAAAAGCTTCCACCTCCGAGTCATGGGAGATAGAAAGATTCATCTCCAAAGCCCATCAAGACCACTTCTATGATGTTGTGGCCAAGAAGAAGGTGATCCCCGAGGTCCCTTTCAAACTCAAGAGAAATGAGTATCCGGAGATCCGACATGAGATCCATAGAAGAGGTTGGGAAGTTCTAACAAAACACATCCAACAAGTCGGAATTCTAATGGTTCAAGAGTTCTATGCCAATGCATGGATCACTAAGAACCATGATCAAAGTAAGAACCCGAATCCAAAGAATTATATTACAATGGTTCGGGGGAAATACTTAGATTTTAGTCCGGAAAATGTGAGGTTGACGTTTAACTTGCCTATGATGCAAGGAGATGCATGCCCCTTCACTAGAAGGGTCAACTTTGATCAAAGGTTGGACCAAGTCCTCATGGACATATGTGTGGAAGGAGCTCAATGGAAGATTGACTCAGAAGGCAAACCGGTTCAACTTAGAAGACTGGACCTCAAGCCTGTGGCTAGATGATGGTTGGAGTTCATCCAACACTCCATCATTCCCACTAGCAACCGATCTAAAGTTACTGTGGATCGGGCCATCATGATCCATAACATCATGATTGGAGAGGAAGTAGAAGTTCATGAAGTCATCTCCCTTGAACTCTACAAAATAGCCGAAAAGCCCTCCCCCTTGGCAAGGCTAACTTTCCCTCATCTTATTTGCCACTATGTTACTCAGCTGGAGCTTTCATAGAAGGAGACATTCCCATTGAGGAAGAGAAGCCCATCACTAAGAAAAGGATGGAGCAAACAAGAGAGCCCACTCATGGAGCTCAAGAAACATGTGAGGAAGCTCATCATCAAGAAATCCCTGAGATACCTCAAGGGATGCACTTTCCTCCACAGAATTTTTGGGAGCAAATCAACAACTCCCTAGGAGAATTAAGTTCCAACATGGAGTAGTGAATATGAATCCATCACCTCTCTTAAATGAAAAATGTTTTAATTCAAAAGAACAAGAAGTACATGAGTTTCAAATTTGTCCTTGAACTTAGTTTAATTATATTGATGTGGTGTAATACTTTTTGTTTTCTGAATAAATGCTTGAACAGTGCATATGTCTTTTGAAGTTGTTGTTTAAGAATGTTAAATATGTTGGCTCTTGAAAGAATGATGACAAGGAGACATGTTATTTGATAATCTGAAAAATCAAAAGGCAAGGGTAAAGAAAAAGGATCCCAAGGCTTTGAGCATCAGTGGATAGGAGGGCCTAAAGGAATAAAATCCTGGTCTAAGCGGCTAAACCAAGCTGTCCCTAACCATGTGCTTGTGGCGTGAAGGTGTCAAGTGAAAACTTGAGACTGAGCGGTTAAAGTCAAGGTCCAAAGCAAAAAAAGAAGAGTGTGCTTAAGAATTCTAGACACCTCTAATTGGGGACTTTAGCAAAGCTGATTCACAATCTGAAAAGGTTCACCCAGTTATGTGTCTGTGGCATTTATGTATCCGGTGGTAATATTGGAAAACAAAGTGCTTAGGGCCACGGCCAAGACTCATAAAGTAGCTGTGTTCAAGAATCAACATACTGAACTAGGAGAATCAATAACACTATCTGAACTCTGAATTCCTATAGATGCCAATCATTCTGAACCTCAATGGATAAAGTGAGATGCCAAAACTATTCAAGAGGCAAAAAGCTACAAGTCCCGCTCATCCGATTGGAGCTATGTCTCATTGATAGTTTGGAATTTATAGTATATTCTCTTCTTTTTATCCTATTTGATTTTCAGTTGCATGGGGACAAGCAACAATGTAAGTTTGGTGTTGTGATGAGCGGATAATTTATACGCTCTTTGGCATTGTTTTTAGTATGTTTTTAGTAGGATCTAGTTACTTTTAGGGATATTTTTATTAGTTTTTATGTTAAATTCACATTTCTGGACTTTACTATGAGTTTGTGTGTTTTTCTGTGATTTCAGGTAATTTCTGGCTGAAATTGAGGGACTTGAGCAAAAATCAAATTCAGAGGTTGAAAAAGGACTGCTGATGCTGTTGGATCCTGACCTCCCTGCACTCAAAGTGGATTTTCTGGAGCTACAGAACTTAAAATGGCGCGCTTCCAATTGCGTTGGAAAGTAGACATCCAGCGATTTCCAGCAATATATAAAAGTCCATACTTTGGCCGAGTTTAGACTACGCAAAAAGGCATTGAACGCCAGTTCTACGCTGCAGTCTGGAGTTAAACGCCAGAAACACGTCACGAACTAGAGTTGAATGCCAAAAACATGTTACAACTTGGCGTTCAACTCCAGAAGAAGCCTCTGCACGTGTAAACTTCAAGCTTAGCCCAAGCACACACCAAGTGGGCCTCGGAAGTGGATTTATGCATCAATTACTTACTTCTGTAAACCCTAGTAGCTAGTTTAGTATAAATAGAACTTTTTACTATTGTATTTAGAATCTTTGATCCGTTTTATGATATCTTAGACTTTCATGGGGGCTGGCCATTCGGCCATGCCTGGACCATTATCACTTATGTATTTTCAAACGGTAGAGTTTCTACACTCCATAGATTAAGGTGTGGAGCTCTGCTGTTCCTCATGATTTAATGCAAAGTACTACTGTTTTTCTATTCAATTCAACTTATTTCGCTTCTAAGATATCCATTCGTTCCCAAGAACATGATGAATGTGATGATTATGTGACGCTCATCATCATTCTCACTTATGAACGCGTGTCCGTTCTACATGCAAACAAGCTAGAATGAATATCTCTTAGATATCTAATACAGAGGACCGAGCCCGAGATATTAGAATCTTCGTGGTATAAGTTAGAACCCATGGATGGCCATTCCTGAGATTTGGAAAGTCTAAACCTTGTCTGTGGTATTCCGAGTAGGATCTGGGAAGGGATGGCTGTGACGAACTTCAAACTCGCGAGTGCTGGGCGTAGTGACAGACGCAAAAGGAGGGTGAATCCTATTCCAGTATGATCGAGAACCTCCAGATGATTAGCCGTGCTGTGACAGAGCATTTGGACCATTTTCACAGAGAGAATGAGATGTGGCCATTGACAACAGTGATGCCCTACATAAAGCTTGCCATGGAAAGGAGTAAGACTGATTGGATGAAGACGGCAGGAAAGCAGAGGTTCAAAGGGACGAAAGCATCTCTATACGCTTATCTGAAATTCTCACCAATGATATACATAAGTATCTTTATCTTTATTTTCTGTTTATTTATTATTATTATTCGAAAACTCCATAACCATTTAATATCCGCCTGACTGAGATTTACAAGATGACCATAGCAATTTGCAAGAACTGTGCCAGCAATTTGCAAGAACTGTGCCAGAAACTCAATAGGTTCTTCCTGTGGAAGACCAGAATACTAGCAATTTTGCTGTACCATGACAACGAGCTGAGGATTTTGCTCAAAACTACTTGCTTTGATGGGAGGTATATAGATGCTACTCTCATATGCAGCAGTAATGGGGTTAGCATATGACCCCAGAGTCCTTCTGGACTGTTCATTCCCATTTAGGTTCATGATGGATAAAAGGGAATTGATATGAATTGCAAATAAAATATATTTTTGTTTTTTTTATTTTATTTAAGTAGAAACAAACCGAATAATTAAAAATAAATAAAAATAATAAGATAAAATAAAATAATTAGAAATAAAAATATAAATTTCGAAAACTAAGAGAAAAATAAATTTGAAAACTAAAATAATTACTTAATTAAGAAGATTTGAAAAACTTTGGATATGATTTTTTGAAAAAGATTTTGAATTTTGAAATTTCAAAACGAAGATAGATAGAATAAAAAGTTTAAAAATAAAAATCTGAATTTTAAAGGAAAATTCAAAAATTAATTGAAATAAAGAGAAAATATATTTTTGAATATAATGAAGAAAGAGAAAACAGTAAAAATGACACCAAACTTAAATTTTTAGATCAAAACAAAGGAAACAAACAGGAAAACTTTGAATATCACGATGAACGTTAAGAACAACTTTTGAAAAATTTTTAAGAAAACAGAAACACAAAGGATACCAAACATAAAAATTTTTATATTCTGAGCACTAATAATTAAAAAAAAATTGAAAGAAAAAAAAATATTGCAATTGACACCAAACTTAAAATATGAAACTAAACTCAAAAAGAAAAACTCAATTATTAGTTTAAAAATTTTTGAAAAAAATTGAAAAAGAAAATAAGGATTCTGAAAAAAAGGTTTCAACCAAAAACAATAATAGAAGACGCAATTTTAGTGACTCTAAACAAAAAGATAAATTTTTCCTAATCTAAGCAACAAAATAAACCGTCAGTTGTCCAAACTCGAACAATCCCCGACAACGGCGCCAAAAACTTAGAGCACGAATTGTAAATCACACTTTTCACAACTCGTACCACTAACTAGCAAGTGCGCTGGGTCGTCCAAGTAATACCTTACGTGAGTAAGGGTCGATCCCACGGAGATTGTCGGCTTGAAGCAAGCTATGGTTATTCTGTAACTCTTAGTCAGGAAATTAGTAATAAAAATGACTGGATTTATGAAGAGTAAATAACATAAAATAAATACTTGTATTCAGTAATGGAGAACAGGTTGAGGTTCTGGAGATGCTCTGTCTTCTGAATTTCTGCTTTCCTACGGTCTTCTTCTTCACGCACGCAGATCTCCTTCCATGGCAAGCTGTATGTTGGTGGATAACCGTTGTCAATGGCTACCATCCATCCTCCCAGTGAAAATGGTCCAAATGTGCTGTCACCGCACGACTAATCATCTGTCGGTTCTCACTCATGTTGGAATATAATCCATTGATTCTTTTGCATCTGTCACTACGCCCAACACTCGCGAGTTTGAAGCTCGTCGCAGTCATCCCTTCTCAGATCCTACTTGGAATACCACAGACAAGGTTTAGACTTTCCGGATCTCAGGAATGGCCGCCAATAATTCTAGCCTATACCACGAAGACTCTGATTGTGAACCAGGAGGCTAAGAGATACACACTCAAGCTAGTACAGATAGAACGGAGGTGGTTGTCAGGCACGCGTTCATAAGTGAGAATGATGTTGAGTGTCACGGATCATTACATTCATTAGGGCGAAGTGCGAGTGAATATCTTAGAATAGAGACAAGTGTGATTGAATGAAAAATAGTAGTAATTGCATTAATTCATCGAAACACAGCAGAGCTCCTCACCCCCAACCATGGGGTTTAGAGACTCATGCCGTTAAAAATACAATATGAAACGTGTAAAATGTAATGAGATGCATAGTAAGTCTCTAAAAGTAGTTTTTATACTAAACTAGTAGCTAGGGTTTACAGACATTAAGTAACTAAGTACAAATAGTGTAGAAATCCACTTCCGGGGCCCACTTGGTGTGTGCTTAGGCTGAGCATTGAGCTTTACACGTGTAGAGGCTTCCCTTGGAGTTAAACGCCAGGTTGTAACCTGTTTCTGGCGTTTAACTTTAGAATAGGGCAGGAAGTTGGCGTTTGAACGCCAGTTTGCATCGTCAAACCTCGGGCAAAGTATGGACTATTATATATTGCTAGAAAGCCCTGGATGTCTACTTTCCAACGCAATTGAGAGCGCACCAATTGGGTTTCTGTAACTCCAGAAAATCTATTTCGAGTGCAGAGAGGTCAGAATCCAACAACATCTGCAGTCCTTTTTTAGCCTCTGAATCAGATTTTTGCTCAGGTCCTTTAATTTCAGCCAGAAAATACCTGAAATCACAGAAAAACACACAAACTCATAGTAAAGTCCAGAAATATGATTTTTGCATAAAAACTAATAAAAACATAGTAAAAATTAACTAAAACATACTGAAAACTACCAAAAAATAATGCCAAAAAGCGTATAAATTATCTGCTCATCAGTCCTCCTCTAGTAGGTAGCACTTGAGTTGATAGCAGCTCATGAGGATTCAGATTATAGCAGGAACAAACCACCTTCTTTCACAACGGGCAATCCTCCTTAGCAAACCGCCACCTCCACTTAAACATCATAGATGTGTTACGAACCATAGCATCCCCAACTTCCAACCTGCCTAATTTTTTCGGGACCTGTACCACTTCCCATTTGACTAATGTCATTCCATTACTACCATCATCCTTAATCCACAAGAACCTTCTTCGCAGTGAAATCAATTTCTCCGCAACAACTTTCGGCATCTTGAACAAGCTCAAATAATACACAAGCAGACTATTTAAGACTAATTTAATCAGAACCAACTTCCAAGATTTATTCAGAACTTTAGCTTTCTACAGACTGAGCTTCTCCTCGACTTTGTCTATTATAGGCTTCCAGGTCTTTACTAACCTCGGATTTGCACCTAAGGGAATACCCAGGTATTTGACTGGAAGGGACTCACCCTTACACCCCAACAACTGGCACATATTCTGGATCCACTGTTCTTCACAGTTTATCAGAATCAAGCTCGACTTGTCAAAATTAATAATGAGACTTGACATCAACTCAAAGCATCTCAATAGCCGCTTGTAATTCTTGATAGTGTCCTCCTCTGGTGGGCAGAACAGAAGCGTGTCATCAGCAAACTGAAGATGTGACAGCGCTATACTATCTCTGCCAATCAACAAAGGTGATATACGCCCACTCTTGACTGCCTCTCCCACCAACCGATGTAGAACATCCACAACGAGTACAAATAATAACGGAGAAAGCGGGTCACCTTGTCTCAGGCCTCTTTCCATCTTGAACGGCTTGGATGGCGACCCATTTATCAGAACCGACATAGATGCTGTGGAGACACACTCCATAACCCACGATCTCCATCTATGGCCAAACCACATCTTTTGCAATACTATGTCCACAAAGCTCCACTTGACTCTATCATATGCCTTCTGGAAATATAGCTTGATTAGTGCCGCCTCCTTTTTTCTCAGTTTAAGCCAGTTTACCGTTTCACATACGATAAGTTCCCCATCATGTATTTTCCTGCCCCTTACAAATGCACTCTGAGTTTTCCCTACTAATGCTGGCATCACTGGTCTCATCCTCCTGACCAAAACCTTGGAGACAACCTTGTAAACGCACCCAACCATGATGATAGGTCGCAGATCTTTAATCTCCTTTACCTCAATGAACTTAGGTGCTAACGCCACCCAAGTGATGTTAGAGTTTGTTGGCAACCTTGACGTCTGAAAGAACCCCAGCACTGCAGCCGTGAATTCAGGCCCAATCTCACCCCAACACCTCTTGACAAAATTCATGTTGTACCCGTCGCACCCTGGTGCCTTAGAAGACTCACAATCCCACACAGCTTCTTTGATCTCCTCAGCTATTGGCATCGCCTCCAAATTTACAGAATCTTCCTGCTCTATCCTACTTACCAAACCATCTCTGAAGCTCAGCATAGGAGAATTATCATGGCAATATAAATCTTTGTAGTATTCCTTAATAGAAATTTTTATTCTAGCTTGGTTCCTGACCAGTTTACCGTTGATTAACAATGTTTCAATCCTATTGTTCCTCCGTCTTCCTGAAGCTACGTTGTGAAAGTATCTTGTATTTTTGTCCATCTCCTTTGCTTGCCGAGACCGGGACATCTGTTTCCAATGGACTTCTTTTCTAACATACCACTTCTCACAGCAACTAACCAACGCCTTCCTTCTAGCCTCCATCGTGCCATCATACACCCCATTACTTACCAAGTCATCAATCTTCTTGATTTCTTCCTCAAACTTTGTAATCTTCTTGTCCATATCCCCAAATTTAGTCTTATGCCAATTCTCTAATGGGACTGTTAAAGCCTTTAACTTGTTAGAGAACTGCATCTCTCCCAAACCTCTCCACTCCTCCTTCACGAAGCTAAGAAAGCCTTCATGAGTAAACCATGAATCTAGGCTTCGAAACGGCCTTGGACATCCTCTCTGCCTCATGTACTCTAAGATGACAGGACAGTGATCTGACAAACCCCTTGGTCCACCGCGTATTTGAGTCTCAGAAAACTCTTCTAACCACTACACGCTAACCAGAGCTCTATCTATACGACTGCAAGAACGTCTCCGGAACCATGTGAACTTGCGATCTGTGAGCAGCAGATCCACTAGATGCATGTCTTGTATCCAACTCTTGAATTCTTCTGCCGACCTAGGTAAAACATCAGTACCTTACCTTTCTTCCACATGCACTATTTCATTAAAGTCTCCCATGTAGCAACTAGGGACCTGACATAACCCAGCCATGTAACTCAGCTCTTCCAATACCTCAATCTTAGCATCTCTATTATGTGCACCATAGACCAAGAAAATAGCACAATTGTAATTATTCTTTACCAGGACCCCTTCAACACACAACCATCTCTCTCCTTTATAACAATTATTCGTTTTAAACACTGACTTATCCCATATTAACAAGAGTCCACCCGCTGCACCATCAGAGCCTACAAAATCCCACCCAGCACTATCTTGCCCCCAAATTCTTACAACATCGAATCTTGTCACAACTTGTTTTTTAGTCTCAATCAAGCCCAACATATCTTTACTCTATGTTTTTCTTTAATTCCTTCACCATTCTTATCTTAGCATCACCCCGTAACTCCCTAACATTCCAAGAGCTAAAAATCATTTAAAATTCTTTTGACACAACTGTTTTTATGTTTGGGCCTGCATCGTCTCAGTTTTTCCTTCTGCTTCACCAGTTTTCTTTTGCGTTCGATTTCTTCATTCCGCGATTGGAGTATTGCCATAATATCATCTTCCTCGTTGACCAGCATAACACCCGACTCCTTTGCCAACTCCTAGGTCCTACGGTTCTCCAACATCTGCTTATCCAGCTTCAAGTCTGTGTGTCACTGTCCTCCGCCACATTTCTACCTTCCTCAAACCCAAGCTCATTACCTTCATGGTTCCCCTCATCCTGTCTGGAATTCCTCTTCAGACCACTTTGAACAAGCACCTGACCTCCACCCAAATTCAAATCAGGACAGGCACAGGTTGCTTCACCAAAAATTGGTCCTGTGTTAACCACTTTGGAGCTATGACCAGCAATATTCTCTTCTCCCTTCGCACCCGCGTCGTTGAAGACGCCAGGCTCGCTGGCCCCCTTCCGTATTAATCCCTTCGCATCGTTACCCTCAGGACACAAACTCACTCCAAGGCTCACCGTCCCGCTATCCATCGCAGAGTCAGAGCTGTTTCCAGCAGTCCTGACCTGCTCACTTGCCGCCCCGCCATCAATTGCAGGTTCAGAGCCGTTCCCAGCAGTCCTGACCTGGTCACTGTCGCTAGCCCGCGTGTATGCAGCCCCACCGGAGCGAAGTCCCCTTCGTTCATCCGCAGACCGCCGACGTTCCCCCCGATCAGCCTCAACGAGCACGTCGTTCTGATCCTGAAGGAGAACCACGCTGTTGTGATGGCTGTGCACCTGTTCGTCCTTGCTCCTCAGCGAACCGCACCGAGCCTGAGCCGGCTTCTCCAGCATAGGCCCATTATGTTGGACACTATCTTCACTTGAGGC
>NC_029786.2:52764313-52765826 GCF_000816755.2 Arachis ipaensis | reverse complement strand
AAGCTGTGGGAAGTCTTTTTTTGTTTCCCCTTATTGGATCCCCCTTTCAGCCCATTATAATCATAAGACATTGTCCTCTCTGAATCAGCCACATCACTCATAACCGTTCCTTCCCCAAAATCAGCCACACCTTGATTATCGCCCTTAATTGATTGATCCGTTTCAAAATTCAAGAAATTTTGAGAATTACTGCCATTAAACCATTCATTCAAAATTGCCATTGGAATTACTATTCTACCCTTGTCTCCTTCCTCTTCCCGGGTAACTTGTATTAGCATGTCTTCGTCTTGATCGACCTCATGTGCCGGCCCTGCTTGATGTCCCTGCTTCACCCCCACTCATAAGCTTGTATTTGTGTCGTCAGAGTTTCTTTTTTTGCCGGTTATTATAGTTTCATTACCCAGGTTCTTTGTGCACTGCAAGTTGCACACCTCATGTCCAACTTCTTTTACCAACACATCAAAGCCCCCGAACCCACTGTTATATGGATCCATTCCTAAATGACGTTCATTATGCACGTATCAATTTGGACGCGACCTACCGTGAAAGAATCGCACAATTCTGTCTCTCGAGCACACCCAACTACTTCTCCCCACTGGCACCCTATCGTGGTGAAAGTATCAACAGACCATACGTGCAGCGGGACCCCAAAGCATTCAAGCCACACCCTACGAGTTTCACTATGTTCTGCCTCCTCCCACCTCCAAACACTGTGGAACAAACGTAGAAGGCAATTCATGTTCATGGTGTACGTTTCTTCGGCATGCACAACACTATTAAAGGTTAGAAGAGCTTTGTACGCTCCCATTTCCCTAACCTAGATGACATTAGGTAGGTTCTTTGCGATGACTTCCTTCAGAGATCCAAAATTAATGGGCTTCGTCGTGCCCTCAACGAGACTTCGCTGCAGCCATTCCAGATTATCCTATGCCACTTCAACTTCCACCTTCTTCGTCCAACCGTTGCCATGCGGGTTCTTCTCACCCTTTTCCATTCGTGGATCCCGCCCATCTGACACTACATCATTCGGGTCTACTTTTCTATACGTCTTGTGAGTGGTGTGGTGTTGGGTGCCCTCTCCTTTTAGTCCCAGAGGTACGTGTACTATTTTCGACGTTCTTTTGTACCTAGCCTCTCCCAAAAAGAAGACCTTCCCTCTCAGTCTCAGTCGATTCATTTCCGCTATAGCTTTCAACGCCCCTCCTTTCATTGTATAGAGAATGAAAGCAAAAATGTATATATTTCCACTCTTCTATTTTTGGGATAAATATATATCATTGATACGTCCTGTCCAATTGAACAAGTGGAATAACTCTCTCTTTGATATGTCTTCAGGAAGGTTGCTCACAAAGACCGAGTATGACTCATGTTCCAATCGCCGATACTCTTCTCTGTTCCAAACCCTGGGATCATTGCCATGGTTTCTAGTTCTACCCCTCCCTGTGTTTTCCACCCACTCTCTCTCTCTCTCTCTCTCTCTCTCTCTCTCTCTCTCTCTCTCTCTCTCCCGCTT
>NC_029786.2:52709208-52764268 GCF_000816755.2 Arachis ipaensis | reverse complement strand
ACCGCTCACCGCTCATGTTTTTCCTTAATGCAAGTAGTGTTTTATTTCTTGTCTCATTTTGATTTCCCTTTTTCTCTAATACTCAATCTTCGGTGGTGTTTGACAGCTAGATATTGTAATTCTCAGTAGCCTAGCTAAATCCTCTTTTGTCTTTGCTTAAATGATTTGATTCAATGATCTTTAGATATTTATGTTATCCGCTAATGGATTGACCTAATTATATATTTATATACAAATAATGGAGCTAATTAAAAATGGATGGCTAGATATACAAATCGTCATTCATCTATTGGCCCCTTCTTCCTAATGTTTCCTTGTTTCCGTATGAATAAGAAAAAATTGACTTGTAAAAAGAATATACCCAAAGCACAAATACTTGTTGTTCTGAGAGTTATCTGAAATGTTGATTTACGCTTAAATGCGAGGTCCAAATTTTTTGTGGGGCAGCATCCGACTTGTTCTTATGTCAAGGTGCTTCCGTCCGAGTTCTTCTTGAGGAGATGGAGAGTGGTATTGATGCGTGGGCATCTTTTCTATCTTTTCCTAGTGAATTTGCATTTGAATTACTAAGTTTAATCAAGATTCAATTAATTTTGGCCACTATAAATGCTACTTTGAGTTGTTTGTAATTTCTGTTTATTTTAGGTAGCATTCGGATGGATTTGACGAAGTTTTGTAGCAGAAAAGGAAGAAAGCGAATGATGCTGTCAACCCCGACCTCCTTGCACTCAAAAAGAAATAAATTGAGCTACAGAGGTCCAATTGACGTAATTCTAGTGGCATTGAAAAGCTAACTTTCAGAGCTTTTCAAAGATATATAATAGTATACCCTTTTCTTCCATTTGGTTCGGCCTCCTCCACGCTGAAGTTGAGAATATCCAAGTTCAGCGCCAGCTTGAAGAAACTCCAAAGGGCAATGCGTATATCACCCCCCCAAGTTCAGCGTGGACTCAAAGGAAAACCAATGAAGAAGCCACTGCCTCCTCCATGCTGAACTTGAAAATTCTCAAGTTCAGCATGGACCTTAATGAAACAAGTGGTCCTCAATACGTCCAAAGGCTGTATGAGAAGCAATTAATAAATTTTGATTTAACTTTATTTCTTTTATAAATATGAAAATATATTATTTAATTTTGAGAAAATATGTTTTACATTAATTAGGATTAGATATAAAAGGGAAAAGAATCAGCTCTTCGGGCTCTGTTCTCTTCTCTTCTACCTCACACTACTAGAAAATGGATTAATACAGACAGATTTACAGACAGATTTAGTCTTTATTACAGACGGATTTTTGGTTATCGACGAAATTACCGACGGATTTTGTCCCTCTGTAAAAGGCTCGTCGAAATTTATTTACCGACGGATTTTTTCCGTCGGAAAATTACCGACGGATTTTTACCAGTTACCGACGGATTTTCCCTTTGTAAATTTTTCATCCATTTTCCGAAGGCGACGAACTTTCCGACGGATTTTCCGTCTGTAATTACAGACGGATTTTCAGACGGATTTTCCGACAGATTTTCCGTCGTAATTACAGATAGAAATAAATTTTCCAACAAATTTTCCGTCTGTAATTTGAACCTTGAAAAATCATCCCACACTCTGAATACAGACAGAAAATCCGTCTATAAATCTGTCAGTAAAGTAAAATAATTTTTTTTTAATTTTTCCATTACAAAATAAATACTTTAGATTTGTTTTCTAAATTTATTCTATCAAACACACTGTAAATTGAAAAAAAAAGCCAAAAATCACATAGATAAACATAATATTCATTACACGATACCTATAAAATTGGATATTATTCTTCAACACCATTATTCAATATCTCAGTGTCTCAATAAAAAGATACCCTCAAAAAATAAGATGACCATCCTAATTTTGCCATCTAAACCTCATCATAGCAGCAGGACCACCAGTCTCTATCTCATCTAAAATATGCTTCAAAGATGAATCTTCTTTTATGCATGCCATTCTCTCCTCAAGCTGATCTTTATTTGAAGGACTAGTAAGACTTTCAAGCATGGAAGACATAGATGGATCCTGAGATAGATAGTATAGATATGTTATCAACCAATAGATATTTTATATAACAGAGTACAGGAAGTTTATAAATATCTGCATCAATGTATTACCCAGGCGCTCAGCCATGGTCATGAAGTTAGGATTCTGCATCACCTGCTGCAACATTTAAATTATATAATTCTGCATCAACTGCTGCAACATTACCCAGTCGTATATTTGAATTTTACAGACAGATTTGAATAGAGCAATATCACAACTTTCAATAGTTCAATGTTGCTACTTCACATAAGATTCAGAATTCAGTGGCTATTTCAGTTATAGCAATTCACTCCATTTTCTGACCAGAAAACACATGAGATCTAAAAAGTTGCCAACAGAAACACCAAATTTTGAGGGCAAACATCATAAAAACCAAAATCTATCTATCATATGTAAGCTACTTTTTTATTCTAGTCGATGCTTTGACATAAAAAAATAAATAAAAATAAAAAAAGGAAAAATCCTCCTTTCTCCAACACTTGTTACAGATAAATCTATTGTCCAACCAACGAATATTTCAGCCTAATAAACCAACCAAATAATCAAGCTCTTTCAATATCACTTTCCCTCAATAAGTTTATAAATTAAAAAAACTTAAGGGTTTAAATAAGGTTATGATCCATGTAAAATTTAGCAATTTTATGGTAAACTAAACCTATGGTTCCTATGATTCAAAGATAAGTAACCATATCCAAATTTCTTTAATTTTGGATGACAGAAGGGACTAATTTCACTTCTGAATACTTTTTTTTTTACCAAAACCACCAAAAGAAAAAACCTGTAAGGCCAAAAATCTATTTAAGCCATGATTCAAACAATCTTGTTCACGGTTGAAGAGATCTCACATGACCCCCAATTAGTTTTTTATGATCAAGTGAAGTGATAAATAAATAAATAAAGGAGGAAAGAAAGAAACAGAGAAACCTGGAGCTCAGTGGTGACAGGATACTCATCCATGTCAACATAGTTCTTTTTAAGTGAAGCGATGATGATATGCTAGTTTATGAAACCAGTTTATGAATTTTCAAATAAGTAATATATGTGCTCAAAAAGTAAATTTTATTGTCATATGATTCAGTATTTTAACAATCAGGAATTACATTAAATCAAACTATTGGCAGTTCACTATTTTAACAATCAGGTTCTAAGCATGAGATCTGAAAAGGAAATAGAGTCACTATCACCTTCACAATTTGAAGAAAGTCACTAAGGAATAATTCCTGTGTTGCCTTGGACTGGTGACTGCAGGCCAAGATTTTCATCATATGCTTGACAGCCACATCATACATCCCAAGTGAAGCATACCACCTATAACAATGAAAAGTAAGAAAGTTTAAAGAATCTAGATGCATATGTTCTACATTATTAAACAACCAGAATATGCTATTACTGAAGCAAGTCAAACTTACTGTCCTATATGAAATTGAAAATGAACATGATCATTGATGTAGCTCCAAGTAGAAAGATCACTATTACACTGCAGCAAGAAGCAGCAGCAAAAGAAAAAAGATAGTGCAGTGAAAGAAAACACCAAAAATTGAAAAACCATGAGGAAAAAAGTTTCAACAACAAATTTTAAATCAAACTAATTACTAAAATCAGAAAAAAACAAATCTAACTAAACCTAATCTAATCAACACCTAAAAATCCACTACACCTAATCTTTGTTTAGTGTTTGACAAAAATTAAAGCTGTGAACTGATTGACCCTTCTATAATTCTGCAAGTGAGAAGTTGAAGAGGAAGCCAATATTTAGCAACTCCGATCCCCTAGGTTTTAATGTTTAAAAGGTATATATAACAGTTTCTATTCTAGAAATAAAAAAATGTCTTAAAGCTACACATTTTAATCTATTTAAGAAATACGACATGACAAACACTATTATAATAGCAATAAATATCAAATCAAGTTAATTAACAAAACTAATAAGAAAACAAAAATTCTTTTTCCCTTTTCAGATCTTTTTGTGTCTTGTTTAATAAAGCAATGCTGGACACTTTCCTCCTAACTCCAAACTCACAGGTGTCAGATGCTCTGCTGCTGCACTCATAACAATCCGTCCCACCCTTGCACTTCCTATAATACAATTGCATTATTATTTCGAAACACAAATATACTTAATTAATAAATTTAAGTGATGATTATTAGTTATATAAAATAATTTTATATATGCATCTAATTATATTATATTATATCAATAAAAATAACTATATTTTATATTGATTATGTAAATAGCTACCAATTATAGCCTATATCTTTTCTACAGCTGAATTCACACTATCAACAGAAGTGCCCTCAATGGCTGTAAAAGACCATTACAACAAATCATTTAGATATTGGATTTCCTTATGGCACAGTAGTAAGGAGTCAAGCTGGTAAGAGGGAAGAGGCTCTACTTAAATGAAAATCCACCAACTGAGCCAATGAAAGATTCCTGCACATATAATTACTATGTGCTGGTCTCTCAATCAATCAAGTGCTACATATATAGAGTTAAGAAACACTCATGAACTGAATATATTATATTATGAATGAATTATATTAAATCAGCTATGACATAACCATATCAAAGTTAAAATGAAAGCATAATAGAAAATAAACATTTCAATTTGATCCATACAAGTTAGGCAGTAACTTAGGTACAGCCAGGAACAGAAGAACTTACTAACAAAATCATCTTCTTTTGAAGTAGGTATTATTATCTTAACCCTCAATTCCTTTTCTATCTTCTATTGTGTGGATCCCTTGAAAAATATATCTTATAGATTTGCAGGTATATATTGATATGTAGGTTATTGTTATAGGAAGAAACTAAGAAAATAGACTAGAATTATACTAACCCTTCATGGCAGGAGCCTTGGTCACAGATCTTGACTTGTCATGGGCCTCCTGTAAGCAAGTTTTGAGCAAAATGATGAAAAAATTGCAAGCAGTTTTTACTAGATAAAGTACAGAAACAAGCAAGCACAAGTGCACAATATTTTTAAAGTCAATGAGTTTATACATGTAAATTAGAAAACACATAAAATAGCCAATGAGGTGAAAACTGATTTCATATATATATAACCAAAAGCTCTGGCTAGTAGCTTTTTCTTTTGAAGCCTGACATCTTAATAAAACTTCACGATTAAACATGTGCACCATAGCAAACAGGAATATTACAGTATCCCAAAGCAAAGAAATTAGATGTTAAACCTTATGAGGTTTTCATGAATCTTCTGAAGCAATGACACAGATAAACTTCCTGAGTTACCAACAGCTAATAATTTTTCCATCACATGAACAGAGAATGAATTGGTGGCCACCTGAAAATTTACATCCACTTGCATAATAAAATTATACACCTTTATGATGTATTTGAATTAGAAAAGGAATACTAATTTCTAATCTAATAATGTCTTCACCACCACGACCTTGGCCACGTGGGATCTCAAATAATTCCTAAAGAAAAAAAGTCATCAAGTTAATAAATATAGTTTCATCTTAAGTAAAATATAGTTGCATATGCCATCTATAAGTTTTAATTCCTAAGTAAAATATTCAGAGACATTACTGCTATTCTATTAGCTCTTGCTTTGCATAGGATTCAAGAATAAGCTGATCTATGATGCATGTAGAATTCATTGTGTGTAAAATAGAACACTCCAAGCTAAAACATTACAATAGAAAATATTTTATACTTTACTCACACACATTATTGTATTGCTCATGTTTTAGACTTAAAGCCATATAATCATCTCAGTAACTGAAAAAAGAATGAACTAATTGAACAACAAAATCTACACAATCAGTATTTCAAACATGAAAATAAAAATCCAGAAAACTAAAAGTGATAAGTTCAAAAATTAACCGAATCTGAGGATAGATTCTCGATATTCTGGAACAGGAAATTCTATGAGTGGTAGTAGATCCAAAAGTGCGAGAAGGAAAACGAAGGAGAAAGAAAGAAAGAAAGCAAAAGAAAAATAAAACAAAATAGCTATGCCTGCGTAAGAGGATAGCAAATACAATAAGAACTGGACCACAAAAACCATACCAAGACTAGAACGACAGCAGCGTGCTGCAAAGTTCGAGGAGAGGTGGTGAATCGGACGAGATGCAGAAAAGCTCGACGGAAAATGGCGAACAGGAGGAGAGGCTGGCGTCAGTGTAACAACGAATAGGAAGAGTGATAAAGGTGTGGAAGAGATTAGGGTTACCTGCACAGCTGAGGCAAGATCGAAACGGAGCGATTTCTGCATATTAGGGTTCGATACGAAGCGACGCGAGCAACACACGAAGAAGCGTCGGGAGGGGGTGTGACGGAGCTTCGGTGTGACGGAAGTTCAGTGCGACGGGGGTGCCAGGCGGAGAGGCGCCACCGATGGAGCATTTGGAAGAGAGGGGTGTGGAGGCGCGGATAGGTATCGTGTGAAATGAGGAGCCACGCTTAAAGCAAACCCCTTATTTCAACATTT
Source organism: Arachis ipaensis (assembly GCF_000816755.2). Classification (NCBI taxonomy): domain Eukaryota; kingdom Viridiplantae; phylum Streptophyta; class Magnoliopsida; order Fabales; family Fabaceae; genus Arachis; species Arachis ipaensis. Next base: position 52,757,747 of record NC_029786.2, on the reverse strand, counting down.
CCGACGGAAAATTTTAAATTACAGACGGAAATAATAATTTAATAAAACGTAATGTTTTGTCTATTTAATTACAGACAGATTTTCCGTTTGTAACCATTTTTTACGGAAAAAAATTTAATTTTTTCGACGGAATTATCAACGGATTCTCTTTTCTGTCTGTAATTTATATTAATCCATTTTTTTGGTTTTTCGACAAAAAATCCCTCTGAAATTTCGTCTGTATTTCCGTGGGATAAAATCCGTCGGAAATTTCCGTCTGTAATAACAAGATTTCTAGTAGTGTCATTCGGAAATTTGCAGTTTTAACGAATCCTAGTTTTTTTTCTCTGAACCATGAGCAACTAAATCTCCACTGTTAAGGTTAGGAGCTCTGTCTATGGTATAAATTGATACTATTATTTTTCTATTTTAATTCATGTACTGATTTATAATTCAAGAATTATTTTCGTTCTTTATCTTATGAATTTGTGTAGAATGGAAGTATGACCCTTGTTCTAATTGAGTTCTTGTATAACTTGGAAAAGCTCTTTACTTGAACAACAGCTTGAAAACATATTCTCTTAAATTTCTAATTATCTGGACTTAACGAGATATGTGACATATAATCCTCTTATATTTGGATAATTAGGATTTCTGTGGCATATAACTAGAATTAAACTTCACCCTCTAATTGGAATTAAGTGACCAAGGAATTGGCGGTTAATGAAAGTTAGAGGAGACTAAAAAGGTCTAAGGAATTAGGGTTTAGTCACATATAGTTTGCCATGAATTGAATCTTGCATGATTAAAATAGCTGGTAAGAAAAGTTAATCCGGAAAATAAATATCTTTGAAACCTTAACTGTTTTCTCCCATATTATTCACACCAATTTACTGCTTGCCTTCTAATATTCTAAATTTACTGTTAATGCTTTTGAACTCTCAAAACACCATTTTCTGTTTGTCTGACTAAGCCAATCACTCAACCATTATTGCTTGATCCATCAATCCTCGTGGGATCGATCCTCATTCACCTGAGGTACTATTTGGTACAACCCGGTGCACTTGCCGGTTAGTTTGTGGTTATAAATTCTGCACCAAGTTTTTGGCGCCGTTGCCGGGGATTGATTGTGATTAACAACTACTCATTGTTTGATTACTTAGAGTAGATCATTTTTTTAATTAGTTTTATTTTCGTATTATTAATTTTTAATTCTCATTTTTTTCTTTTCCTTTAATTTTTCCTTCCTTTCGTTTCCCACACCCTGCCCCTATTTTCTTCTTTTTTTACTTCCTTTTTACTTTTGATTTTTTTTTTTTACTTTCATTCATTTTTTTTTCATTTTTATTTTATTTCTTTTTTATTTTTATTTTCTTTTATTTTTGTTTTTGTTTCCTTCCATTATTTTTTTCTTTATTCTATTAGTTTTGTTTTATTTTTGTCTTTAATTTTCAAAAAAAAAAGAGAGAAATTTTACCATATATATTTTTTTGAATTTCTGAAATTAAGTTTGGTGTCCCCTAGTTATTTTTATTTTAATTTTTCTGTTTATTTTTTTATAATTTTCGAAATTTTTTGGCTTTAATTATTTAGTTGTTTTATTTTATTTCTTTTATGTAGGTTACCTCACTGGGAATTCTCTGCACTTTGACGTAGAGATTCCCATCTTTTCTTGTTTTTTGTTTGTTTATGAGCAGGAACAGAGACAAAGAACCTCTTTTAGACTTTGATCCTGAACCTGAAAGGACTTTAAGGGGACGTTTGCAACAAGCAATACTTTACAAGGATGCAGAGTCCACTATGGATAATAATAATGCTGTTAATGCCAATGTGGCAAATCCAGTTGGGAATGAGCAACCTAGAAGAGTGCTTGGCTCTTACACTGCTCTTAATGTAGACCTTTATGGCAAAAGTATTATGGTGCCTCCAATAATTGCAAAAATTTTTTACCAGAAGCCATAGCTAGTTACTCTCGTGCAACAAAATTGTAAGTATCGTAGACTCCCTCAAGAAGACCCAAATTAGTTTATTTCTGATTTTCTGCAGATTTGTGATACTGTAAAGACCAATGGAGTGAATCCTGAGGTGTACAAACTCATGCTCTTCCCATTTGTTGTAAGGGATAGAGCAAAACTGTGGTTAGATTCTCAACCCTACGAGAGTCTGGATACTTGGGACAAGGTTGTCACTGGATTTCTGACTAAATTTTTCCCACCTCAAAAGCTTACTAAGCTAAGGGTGGAGGTTCAGACTTTTAGACAGAAAGATGGTGAGACCCTTTATGAAGCTTGGGAGAGATTCAAGCTACTGATTAGGCAATGCCCTCCAGATATGTTCTCTAGATGGACTCAGCTGGATATCTTTTATAAGGGCTTATGTGAAATGTCCAAGATGCACTTAGATAATTCTGCAGGTGGTTCTTTGCACATGAAGAGGACACCAGAGGAGACTACTGAGCTTATTGAGTTGGTTGCTAATAACCAATACTTATATTCCTCCAACAGGAACCCTGTAAACTCTGATACCTCTCAGAAGAGAGGCATTTTGGAAGTGGAAGCTGTTGATGCTCTTCTTACTCAAAACAAGCTTTTGTCTCAACAAATAAATTTGATTACTCAACGGTTGAGTAGAATGCAAGTTTCAGCTGTCAACACTCAGAATGCACCCCAAGAAGCCTCTTATGACATGACAGGTAATTTTATGCAAAATAAAAATTATGATTATGCTCAATTTTCTTCTGAATAGGTCAATTACATGGGGAGTGCTTCTAGAAATCCCAATAATAATCCTTATTCTAAGACCTACAATCAGGGATGGAGAAATCACCTAAATTTTAGGTGGAGAGAGCAACCTCAGAGGCCACAGAATTTTAATAATAATTATCAGGGTGGTTTTCAACAGAATAATTTTAATAACCACCAGTTTCAATCATCTCAGCAAGCAACTTCTCAGCTCCAGCAGAACAATAATTTGGAAGCAATATTGGTAAGTTTTAGACAGAAAACCAGAGCATCAATCAGAACTTGGAGATTTAGATGGGTCAATAAGCCACAAAAGTTAATGAAATTGATCAGAGGACCACTAATAGCCTTCCTGGTAACACAATTCCAAATCCAAAAGAGGAATGCAAGGCTATCACCTTAATAAGTGGACAAGTGGCAAGTACGGAAGCACAAGTTAATGAGGAGCCAGTTGAAAAAGAAGTTCCAGAAGAGAAGAAGGAAGAAGTAGAGCACGTCCCTCCAAAGTGTGCGGACAACCTGATGAGTCCATATTTTACGATATATTTTGGTTTTATTTGAGTGAATTTCATCACATAAACCCACATTTATTCATCTAAATAGCATGGTTTTGTAATTCTCCCTAGATTTGTGCTTAATTGTGAAAACATGCTTTTAGGCCTTAAAATAGCTAAATTAATTCACTTTAATCCCATTTAGTGCCTTGATGTATTTGTTGAGTGATTTCAGGTTTCCAAGGCACGTATGGGATGGAAGAAGTGAAGAGAAAAGAATGCAAAAAGGGAGAAATCATAAAGAAAATGAAGTTTGGAAGCTGCTGCAAAGGTGCGTACGCACAGTGATGCGTGCTTATGCACATCGGTGACTTCGTGCAAGGATGTGTACGCACCAAATGTCGTGCGTACGTACAATGGGAATTCTGCACAACTGTGCATACGCACCATAGGTCGTGTGTACGCATGCGTGCATTTGCGTGAGGTCATTAATGCAAATCGCTGAGGGCGATTTTTGGGCCTCCAAAACCCAGTCTAACTCATTTTCTGAAGCTATTTGAGGCCAAAGTGAAGAAGAATGAAGGGAGGGATTAGGTTTAGCTTTTGTTATGTTTTCTTTTAGTTTCTAGAGAGAGAAGCTCCCCCCTCTCTCTAGAATTAGGGTTTTTAGCTTAGTTTCCTTTTAATTTCAGCACTTTAATTCTTGTTTTAGTGTAATTTCATTTATGTTTCTATTCTTTATTGTCTTTATCTTCTTCATCTCTTTTGTTATTTTCTCTTTTTTTGTCAATTTTCATGTTATGAACACTTTTGTTATTTTAATTCCAATTAATACAATTTTATGTTTCCATGTCATTTATTGCTTTCTTTAGTTGTTCTTGTCATTTTCTTGCTTTTGGTATGTTAGAATTTATTTTTAATGCAATGTAATATTATTTTATTTTCATGCACACCAAGTGTTTGATAAAATGCTTGGCTTAGTTTTCACTTAGTTTTTCTCCACTCTTGGCTTGAAATTGATGACTTTGGTGATCCTTGAGTTATTGATGTCCATTCTTGTTTGATATATTAGAGTGAGTAAGTTGATTTGGTTTCCCTTGACTCTATGTGACCCCTTAGTGTTGACATAGGACTTAAGGATTGAAATTAACTATGCCTATTTGACTTATCTTCGATGTAAGGATGATTAAGTAGGATTAACTCTTCATAATCATCATGTGTTTATGGTTAATGACTAGGATAGGTAACCTTAGTTCTCAATTACTTGCCAAGAGGTTTTCTTGTATTTTAAGTTTCCTTTCCTTGCTTTGTCTTTTAGTTCTTTGACTTTTAATTCTTTGCATGTTTGTTTAATTGCTTTGATGTTTAATTTCTTGCATGTTTAATTATCACACTCTTGGTTGAGAAATTTTTGGTGTTTGGGTGGAATTGAGTTGTGGATGTCCATTCCGCATTATGTGAGATTAGTTAATTGATTTAGTTTCCATTGATGCTAGTCTTTCACTAAGTAATTAGTGAGTTGACTAGGACTTATGGATTGAGATCAATTACGTCTTTTGACTAATTCTCAAGGAGGATTGATTGATTTGGATTGATTCCACAAAATTGCCATGTTTGTGGTCCACAACTAGGATAGGAATCCTAAATTTCCCAATTCCACAATTGCCATGTTTTGTATTGTGATAACATTAGATTGATGGTCAATTTGTTGGGTTAGGACTATACTTACAATGCCAACTCCATTTTGATAATCAAATTCCTAACCTATGCAAATTGGGCATTGTCAAATTTGGCGCCGTTGCCGGGGAGTTGCAATGGTGTAAAGTTAGTGGCTATTGTAGATATGTTAATATGTAAATAGCTTGTTTTGTGGTTATCTTTGTCTTTGTTGATGGTTAGGATTGGGATCCGGAGGACATTGGACATTCTAGCATTGGTGGGGAGGTCAAGCACAAGCCACCATAGCGAGGCCTCTCCCAATTGTCTAACTTAAAGACATTAAATAAAAGTGCTTGGCAACATTGTTCTAACTCTTTTCTTTTTGTATATATTTTTGCTTAATTTCATATTTGCTTGTTTTGGTTAGCTTATGATTAATTTAATTTTGAGTTTAATTAGGTTATTTTTGGTTTGGATCATGAATTTATGGGTTCTTGCATGTTTTGGTGTTTGATTTTGATTGAACTAAGGCTTGGTACCTTAGATTTTGAAAGAAAAATTTTTGCAAAACAAGGCATCTGTGCGTACGCACACAGCTGTGCGTGCGCACACAACTTCTATTTTCTGCTTCCTGTGCGTGCATACTGACCTGTGCGTACGCACACCCATGATTTTTCCCTCTGTTCGCAGTGCTGGCACAGCCTGTGCGCATGAACCCCTACCCCCTTTTGCTTTTGTGCAGGCGCACGGACCTGTGTGCACACGCACACATGATCCATGTCAAAAAAAAAACCTCCTGTGCGTGTCCATAGCTTTGTGCGCACGCACAACCTTCAACACCCCCTCTGCTCACAGCACACGCACCCCTTGTGCATGGGATCATCTCACTCTTTTCCCTTCTGTGCGTCCACACACGCCTCTGTGCGTGCGCACAGACCCTTATGCCCTTTCTGTTTGCAGCGCCCGCACGTTGTTGTGCGCGCGCACAACCGCATTTTCCCCCTTGTGTGCATACGCTCACACCCCTGTGCGTACGCACGCCCCTATTTTCTCATACTTTACTTCTCTTCTTCTCTTCTCTCTACTTCTTCTCTTCTTTTCCCCTCCACCACTCTCTTCTCTTGCTTTTGCCCTCTTCTCTACTTGCTTTACTTTGTTTTCTTTGCATTTCATTTTTATTTTGGTAATTATATTAATTTCTTAGTTGTTTATCAATTAAATAAGTTGCAAGTGTTTGCTTGATGTTGATTGGGTTGCTTCTTATTTAAGTTTTGGGGATGAATATGTGCACTAAGCATTAAAGCCTTCTTTAGTTGCCTAATTGAATTATTAGTTTGATTCATACGTTGTCATGACCATATGCATTAAACTTTATCCTTGTGTGGCATCTTGAATTGTGCACTCTTTCTTTAGTGAATTGAATTGAGCTACTTAATCATCATGGTTATTAAGTGAATATAATCACATAACAAGGTATTTGTTCCTTGTTAATGCTTTGCATTTTTTTGAATTGACTTGACTTGATTCTTAGCAAGACTTGTCACTTTTTGTAACACGCACCTTATACATGTGATTATTTCCTTAAACCTAAGGATGAATAAGTAGTCTCTTGTCATCATGGAATTGGTTATTGTTGATTGTGCCATTTTTTATTCACTTTGTGCTTTCACTTGCACAATCTCACTATCCAATATATTTTATACGCAATTCACTTTAGTTGTGGTTACCTAGGTTGTTTGTGCCTTAAATTTTGCTTATTTATTACTTGAAACCTAGGACTACTGATAAACCCATATTTCATGAGTTATTTTGTGCTTAGTTTGAGTGATTTATTCAATCCTTCACCCACTTATTCATATTAATTGCATGGTTTTACTTTCCCTTCCTTATTATGTGATGTATGTGAAAAACATGTTTCCTAAGCTTTAAAATTAATTATTTTAATTACCTTTACTTCCATTCAATGCCGTGATTAGTGTGTTGAGTAGTTTCAGATTTTCTAAGGCAGAATGACTTAAAGGATGGAAAAGGAAACGTACAAAAATGGAAGGAAAGTGCGAAATGGAGTTTTGAAGAAACTGGCATCCACGCGATCGCATGGACGACGCGATCGCTTGCCAGGCGCAAAGAAGCAGCGACGCGGCCGCATGACTGACGCGGCCGCGCGACTTGAGCATAGCGCATTCGATGCGGACGCGTGACCGACGCGACCGCGCCACAAGGAAAACTCCAGATGACGCGACCGCCTGACCCACGCGGACGCGTGACAGAGGCCACGTATCAGAATTTACAGAATACTACCCCAGCAATTTCTGAAGCCCTTTTGGCCTATATCCAAGTACAGAACACACAGATTAGAGGCTATAAAGTGGGGGAATGCATCCATTCAGAGAGAGCTCGCATTTTTGTTACTTCCCATGATTTAGATTTAGTCTTGAGAGAGGTTCTCTCCTCTCTCTCTTAGGATTTAGGACTTCTCTTAGTTTGTAAGAGTGACTCTCGATCCAGGTTTTATGTTTCTTTGTTTTAAGCTTTCCTTTTCACTTCTATTTATTTATTCCAGCACTTGGGTTGATTATTTACTTTTATAATTTAATTTATGAATTATTCCATGTTACAGATTGTTATTTAAATTAATGATATTTGAGGTATTCCAGTTTATGATTGCTCTCTTTAATTCATTGGCTTCCATCTAAGGACATTTTTTATTCCAGCAATTTTACTTTTTCCCCTTTTGGTCTTGGTTAAGAAATCAGTAACTCAACATTATCAAACTCAACATAACTGATAATCGCTATCTTGCTAATTGAACTGAACTTCAGTAATCCCAACTTTTTCTTAGGAAATAAATAGGATTCGAAGGTCAAACTAATTAGTCCCTTGACTTTCCTTTGTTTTAGCAGAGGTTAACTAAGTGGAATTTAGATTCAACTTTCATTATTGTTGAGAGAGATAACTAAGTTGGACTTCCAATTTCTCTTACCTTGCCAGAAGTTTGCTTTACAGTATTTATTTATTTTAATTGCCCTCTACTTTACTTGTCATTTAAATCACTTGTTTCTCACCTTCTAAACCCCGATTACAACCTTTATAGCCAATAATAAGAACATACTTCCTTGCATTTCCTTGAGAAGACAACCCGAGGTTTGAATACTCGGTTAACAATTTTTAAAGGGGTTTGTTACGTGTGACACCCAAAACGTTTGTACGAAGGGATTTCTGTCGATTTAGAGACTATATCTACAACGCGACTGTTTTTATGAACTTCTTTACTGGCAAAAATCACCAACGTCAAAATGGCGCCGTTGCCGGGGAACTGCTAACGTGTGCCTTATTATTGGTTATTGTAAATATTTTTCTTTTGCTTGTTTATTTATTTTTGTTTTTCCTTTTTACCTTTATTTACTACCATGAACTCTCACCCCTCTCGATTTANCAACACCTTCCGAGATATCCTGGACAAAGACCATTCTACCGTGCATACCCAGCTAAAAGATATGGTGGACAACCTTGTAACTACCAACAAGTCCCACCTCGTGCATATAAACCATCCTTTTAACATAACCTCGAACCACCACACCCACAAGCTTCTCTTCACCATTCGCCACCATATGATCCTTCCTTACCCCAGTACCAATCCAATCACTCCCAATCACCGCCACTTTCCTATGTATCATGTCCAAGTCCTGCAACCCGAGAAGCAGAGGTTCGCCTAAAGGAAACTGTAAATAAACTTCAAACAACCATTCGACAACTGGAGCAAACAATAATTCAATGGGTTTCTAGGCGCTCAAAAACACAAGGATCAGCCACAGCCCCATGTGAACAGTCTAACGAAGAGCATAGCATGAAGGAGATACCAGAAACTCCAGTGGACAAGACAGAGAATGAATTCGTACTAGAACAAGTAGAAGAAGCTGTCATTGTTCAAGAAGAAGAGTTGGTTGAAGATCTATGAGATGCTGAACCTCCATGGGAATCCAGAACTGAGGAGAACTCCGTCAAGGACGCTACAGTTGATGCTAAGGAGGATATTGTACAATCTCCAAGGCAAGTTGTTTATGAAGAATCAGACGGAATAACCCAGGACACAAATTCCCTTGATGATGATAGTCACAAATCAAATTCTCTTAGTAATGAACTGGCATCCGCAAGTGAATTCTCTGAGGTCGAAGAATCTTCCCCAAGTGAATATGAAGACGATGCGGAGGTAGATTTCTCTCAACCTCCAATCTATGACTCAAGTGATGAGGAAGACATAGAAGACTTTGACCAGGGTGATACTACATTTGAAGACTCTTGCAAGGAAGTGGAGAAATTCACAGAAGAACCCAAGGGAGAAGAACTTACAGAACCACCAGAAACACCTACCCCAAGGCCACTGCCACCCAATACAAGCTTCAAGTGGGTACAATCCTTAACCTATAACTTTACTTATTCACTTGAATATGGTTTGCTTGAAACAGATGACCAGCTTATAGCTCTTTGCAACTTTAAGAGTAAGAGGGAAATGGCTCGTACTCAGAGTTGGTGCACAAGGTTCAATAAGGTTCCATGCTTCACCTCGAAGTACATGGATTGGTATCATGCTCAATTGCATGGATCACGGAAAACGTTTGGTCACCATGGTAAGATTCTACTTCTTAAACCGCCCGGATGGAAACACATAGATCAAGAGGGAGGCGGATTTAATAGTAAAGCTTGGGATCCTGGAATCTATTCTGACATTCATCACCCCGGGAGCCTAAAAATTTGTCTGAAGCTGCTCAGAAGCTTTACATTCCTAGTATGGGACCCCGGAGGCTATTGGCATTCTAAGCACTGGTGGAGATTTTTGGATGAATTTAAACATAAGCCGCCATAGCAGGAAACTCCTCCAATGTCCAACTTAAGGACTTTAACTAAAAGTGCTAGGTGGGAGACAACCCACCATGGTATGGTCGCTTCTTTTTCAATTTAATTCTTGTTAATTGCTTTCATTTTTTTTATTATTTTCTTTTCATTTTACTTCATTGAACCTGGAATCATGCATAGCATTCATATTAATCATTGTATTCTGCATTTATCTTACAAATATAAAAAAAAGGAGATGCACGACGCGACCGCATGCTCCATGCGATCGCGTCATCTTGCGAAAACACTATCCATGCGACAGCGTCATCCACGCGATCGCGTGACCTGGAGATCGGCGTAAACATCCAACGTCCAGAAAGTTAGGCTGGAATTGTGCGGCCCTTGTGCGTTTTGCACAAATTGGCCCACGCGATCGCATGCCCCATGCGATCGCGTCACTTGCACAATACCAATCCCATGCGACCGCGTGAGCGACGCGATCGCGTCGCATGGATTGCACATCACCCCAGAAGGAGACAGAGAGTTGCGCTGAAATGGTGCTGGAGTCGTGCATTTAGCACAATTTCCAGTGACGCGATCGCGCGACCCACGCAATCGCGTCATCCCCTCTTCCACCCCTTTTATGCGATCGCGCACCCCACGCATCGCGTCACTCCCATTTTCACCCCAACCACGCGACCGCGTGCCCCACGTGGCCGCGTGGATTCAAAAATATAACACCCCCTGTCACGCGAAACCCTACATTCGCGCAGCCCCCCCAATTCCTCTTTTCCCTCTCTTCTTCCCCAACCCTCAACCACCACCACCCAGCCACCACCGCGCCACCACCCAGACGCCGCCGCCATCCAGACGCTGCCGCCACCTACCCCCCTTCCTCTCTATCTTTCTTCCTTCTTCTTTCTTCCTCTCTTCCCCTCCTCTCCGCCACTGCCCTCCGCGAACCACCACCCACCACCGCCGGCCATCCCAGCCGCGCCACCCCCTTCCCCATATCCAATCCCCTCCCCTATTTACCCATTACCCTTCCCATAGCCCCTACCCCCTAACAGCAGCAACCGCCGTGCCCACCGCTGCCAGCCACCGCATCAGACGTCACCGCCAGCCACCGGACGCCACCATCACCACCACCCAACCACCTTCCTACCTGCTCTCCTTATTCAGCCTTTCAGGTTTCGCAACACGCAATCCCTTTTATCCGTTCGTAGTTTATTCTTATTTTTCCGTTTTTGCTCATGTTAGGATAGTTAGATATGCATGTTGTAGTAGATTTTAGGTTATTAGGTAGCCTAGGCTATGGTTAGTGGCTCTAGGTCTGTTTATTTGCATTATTCTTGCTTCTGTTTTATCATATTTGCAAATTTGCTGTTGCTGTAATCTTGTTCATATGCTGTATTTCTTGTATATTGCTGCTCTTTACATTGAATTTTCATGTTTATATTATATATATGTACCTGTAGCTTGACTTTTTAATTCATATGAACCGCCTTGTTTGCTGTTTATTTTCCGGGACAATCCAATTTTAGCCGGAATGCTACCCAAATTTTTTGTAAATTGTTTTCATTCATGTTTTGGTTTGGCCATCTGAACTCTGTTGTCCTCTGCTTTAACCAAACAGTTTCATGAATGCTATGGCAGACTTTCTTATCCTCTTTGATTTCCTGGTTTATAAACTGCATCTGTGATATTCTGATTCCAATTCTTGCTTTCTTTATATCTCTTTGAATCAACATCACCCTGTTTTCCTTGTTCGGTTATGAGTTAATTCTAGTCATAATTGTGAATCCTTGTTACATGGACTATTTTATTTATGCCACTTACTTTAACCCGCATTTTACTGACTCACTAATTTTAATTTACTAACTTCTTTTAGAAATTCTAACCATACTAACCTTTTAAAATCTCTTTTCTGATTTTTCACTTTCCTCTAACTTTCTAACCATGGCATAATGACAATTTTTCTATTTAACTTGAATTCCGATACATTTTGGATTGTAAATTCTTCCTTTCCAAATTTTACACTACTAAACAATCCTTAATGCACATTTACTTGACTCATTTACCTCATTCTAATTCTCCTTTGCCGCTTTGAGTTTTCTTTGTTTAATTGCCTATTTGCTTCTCTATTTTTATCCACATCCAGGTTTCCCATTTTTCAGGATGTCTGCCTCATAAAGGAAAGGAAAAGGCAAGGCTACTGGCAAACGCAAGAGAGGAGATTCCTCCCAGTCCATCATTGACCTAATGCATGATTCCTCATGGCGGGAGAAGAACTTTACACAGCAGGAAAAAGCTGACCAGCTGCTCCCTGCAAATGATTCAATAAAATTTGCAAACCGATACTGTGAGCTGAAGTATCCGGCATTTGCAAACTCCAGGAATCTATACCTGGAGAGAACTCTGAGGATTCCAGAAGCACTCCAGCAGTACACCATTGAGCAAATCAAGCAAAGAGGTTGGTTCTTTCTAGAGAGAGCACTGACAGAGGTCAATGCATCTTGGGTCAGAAAATTCTACTGCAACTACTACATCACCACCCTCGATGCAGTGAATCTGAGAGGAAAGCAGATTCTAGTCACTGAGGAGGCCATAGAGGACATTCTCCGGCTCCCAGCCAAGTCCGATCATCCCGATGGTTATTCAAAGGCGGAGGAGGACATGCGCCTGATGCAGTTTGATTGGGATGCTGTGAAGGCACGAATAGCTCTTGACCCGACTGTTCCTTGGGAGATGGGTCAGGACACCACCATGCCTAGAGGGATCAAGAGGGCGTACTTAAATGATGAGGCTCGGTTTTGGCACCAGATCTTGAGCAATTATGTGATGCCGAGTACTTATGAGACGGAGATCCCAGCTGCTATGATCACCCTCCTATGGTGTGTGATGGAGGGTAAGGACCTTTATCTGCCACGCTTTATCCGGCATTATATGGCCAGCGTCCACATCTGAGGCACCCTCCCTTTTCCGTATCTGGTTACACAGCTAGGCCGTCGAGCTGACGTGCCATGGGAGGATGCCGATGAGAGACCACCAGCAGCGGACTGCAGGAAGATCATTCCTCACAGCAGGAACTTCCTAGCTTTGGGCTCCAGACCACCACCCTTCCCTGCTACTGATGACACAGCCCCACCGTCTGCTGGACCCTCTACACATGCAACACTCAAGCTCAGCCCAAGCACACACCAAGTGGGCCCCGGAAATGGATTTATGCATCAATTACTTACTTCTGTAAACCCTAGTAGCTAGTTTATTATAAATAGGACCTTTTACTATTGTATTAGACATCTTTTGATCAGTTGTATGCTATCTTAGATCACGTTTGAGGGTTGGCCTCTCGGCCATGCCTGGACTTTCACTTATGTATTTTTAACGGTAGAGTTTCTACACTCCATAGATTAAGGTGTGGAGCTCTGCTGTTCCTCAAAGATTAATGCAAAGTACTACTGTTTTCTATTCAATTCATCTTGTTTCGCTTCTAAGATGTTCATTCGTACTTTAATCTGAATGTGATGAACGTGACAATCATCATCATTCCCTATGAACGCGTGCCTGACAACCACTTCCGTTCTACCTTAGACTGAATAAGTATCTCTTAGATCTCCTAACCAGAATCTTCGTGGTGTAAGATAGAATGATGGCGGCATTCAAGAGAATCCGGAAGGTCTAAACCTTGTCTGTGGTATTCCGAGTAGGATTCAATGAATGAATGACTGTGACGAGCTCCAAACTCGCGATTGCTGGGCGTTAGTGACAGACGCAAAAGGATAGTAAATCCTATTCCAGCATGATCGAGAACCGACAGATGAATAGCCGTGCCGTGACAGGGTGCGTTGACCATTTTCACTGAGAGGATAAGATGAAGCCATTGACAAGGGTGATGCCTCCAGACGATTAGCCGTGCCGTGACAGGGCATTGGATCATTTTCCCGAGAAATGACCGAAAGTAGCCATTGACAATGGTGATGTATCACATAAAGCCAGCCATGGAAAGGAGTAAGACTAATTGGATGAAGATAGCGGAAAAGCAGAGGTTCAGAGGAATGAAAGCATCTCTATTCGCTTATCTGAAATTCTCACCAATGAATTACATAAGTATTTCTATCCCTATCTTATTTAATTATTATTCGAAAACACCCTTATCAATTTATATCTGCCTGACTAAGATTTACAAGGTGACCATAGCTTGCTTCATACCAACAATCTCCGTGGGATTCGACCCTTACTCACGTAAGGTATTACTTGGACGACCCAGTGCACTTGCTGGTTAGTTATGCGAAGTTGTGAAGATATGTTTAGACCATGGTCCTGTGCATCCGTTTTTGGTGCCATTGCCAGGGAATCAATTTCGAACAACAATTCACAACCTGAGTAGCAATTTCGCATACCAAGTTTTTGGCGCCGTTGCCGGGGATTGTTCGAGTTTGGACAACTGACGGTTCATCTTGTTGGTCAGATTAGGTAATTTTCTTTTTGTTTTCTTTTCAAAAATTTTTTCAAAAATATTTCAAAATTTTCTCACCTGTTTTCGAAAAAAAAAATGTTTTCAAAAATATATTTTTATTCAAAATTTTTAAGAATGAATTCTAGTGTTTCATGAAGCATGTGAAGCCTGGCTGGCTGAAAAGCCATGTCTAAATTCATTTGGACTGAGGCTTGCAATTTGTTATCAAAAGCAAGTTAGTTGTTGTTAATCCGTCTGCTACTGTTCCTAATTTACATGCTGAAGCTTGGCTGGCCATTGGCCATGTCTAGTGTTTTGGACCGGAGCTTTCATTGAAAGCTTGGCTGGCTAGTGAGCCATGTCTAATTCCTGGACTGAAGCTTTAGACTAAGAATGCAAGATTCCTGGAATTCATATTAAAAATTTTAGAATCCTTATTTTTCTTTTTCAATTAATTTTCGAAAAATCCAAAAAAAAAAAATTTTATTTTTCAAAAATTTTTAAAATCAAGTTGTTTTTATGAGTCAAATCAAATTTTCATTTTAAAAATCTTATCTTTTTCAAAATCTTTTTCAAAAATCAAATCTTTTTCAAATTTCTTAGTTATTTTCGAAAATTCCAAAAATATTTTTCAAAAATCTTTTTCTTATATTTATCAAATAATTTTCGAAAATAACAATAACAATTAATGTTTTGATTCAAAAATTTCAAGTTTGTTACTTGCTTGTTAAGAAAGATTCAAACTTGTGATTTCTTGTGAATCAAGTCATTAATTGTGATTTTAAAAATAAAATCTTTTTCAAAAACTAATTTCTATCATATCCTTTCAAAAAAATATCTTCTTATCTTATCTTTTTCAAAAATTTGATTTCAAAATATCTTTTCTAACTTCCTAACCTCTCATCTTTTCAAAATTTGTTTCAACTAACTAACTAACTTTTGTTTGCTTCTTACCTTTTTCAAAACTACCTAACTAACTCTCTCTCTCTAATTTTCGAAAATATCTTCCCTCTTTTTCAAAAATTTCCTTTTAATTAACTAATTATTTTTATTTTTGATTTCAAAATTTTTCGAAAATTACTAACCTTTTTCAAAAACTATTTTCGAAAATCACTAACCCTTTTTCAAAAATTATTTTCAAAAATTCTCCCTCTCCCATCTTATTCTATTTATTTATTCATCTACTAACATCTCATCTCACATCTCTACCCTCCTCACAGTTGTGTTTCTTCCATTACATTACATTCTTTATCTCCCTTTTTTCTTCCAGTCACAAAGGGATCCCTATACTGTGGTATAAAGGAACTCTATTATTATTATTTTTTCTGTGCCCTCTTCTTTGTCATATGAGCAGGAGCAAGGATAAGAACATTCTTGTTGAAGCAGATCCAGAACCTGAAAGGACCCTGAAAAGAAAATTAAGAGAAGCTAAATTACAACAATCCAGAGATAACCTTTCAGAAACAGAATGGACCATCCTGGATATATTCTATGATGGTCTGTCTGAGTTATCTAAGATGTCATTGGACACTTCTGCAGGTGGATCTATTCACCTAAAGAAAACGCCTGCAGAAGCTCAAGAACTCATTGACATGGTTGCAAATAACCAGTTCATGTACACTTCTGAAAGGAATCCTGTGAACAATGGGACGCCTATGAAGAAGGGAGTTCTTGAAGTTGATACTCTGAATGCCATATTGGCTCAGAACAAAGTATTGACTCAGCAACTCAATATGATTTCTCAGAGTCTGAATGGAATGCAAGCTGCATTCAACAGTACTCAAGAGGCTTCATATGAAGAAGAAGCTTATGATCCTGAGAACCCTGCAATAGCAGAGGTGAATTACTTAGGTGAACCTTATGGAAACACCTATAACTCATCATGGAGAAATCATCCCAATTTCTCATGGAAGGATCAAAAGCCTCAACAAGGCTTTAATAATGGTGGAAGAAATAGGTTTAACAATAATAAACCTTTTCCATCATCCACTCAGCAACAGACAGAGAACTCTGAACAAAATACTTCTAATTTAGCAAACTTAGTCTCTGATCTATCTAAGGCCACTGTGAGTTTCATGAATGAAACAAGGTCTTCCATTAGAAATTTGGAAGCACAAGTGGGCCAGCTGAGTAAGAGGATCACTGAAATCCCTCCTAGTACTCTCCCAAGCAATACATAAGAGAACCCAAAAGGAGAGTGCAAGGCCATTGACATAAGCACCATGGCCGAACCCAAAGAAGGAGAGGAGGACGTAAATCCCAAGGAGGAAGACCTCCTGGGACGTCCAGTGACCAATAAGGAACTTTCCTCTGAGGAACCAAAGGACTCTGAGGCTCATCTAGAGACCATAGAGATTCCATTGAACCTCCTTATGCCCTTCATGAGCTCTGATGAGTATTCCTCTTCTAAAGAGAATAAGGATGTTACTGAAGAGCAAGCTGCCAAGTTCCTTGGTGCAATCATGAAGCTGAATGCCAAATTATTTGGTATTGATACTTGGGAAGTTGAACCTCCCTTGTTCATCAATGAACTAAGTGATCTGGATCAACTGACATTGCCTCAGAAGAGACAGGATCCTGGAAAGTTCATAATACCTTGTACCATAGGTACCATGATCTTTAAGGCTCTGTGTGACCTTAGTTCAGGAATAAACCTCATGCCCCTCTCTGTAATAGAGAAACTGGGAATCTATGGGGTGCAAGCTGCTAAAATCTCATTAGAGATGGCAGGCAATTCAAGAAAACAGGCATATGGATAGACCGGGCCATCATGATCCATAGCATCATGATTGGAGAAAAGGTGGAAGTTCATGAGATTATACCTCAAGAACTCTACAAGGTGGCTAACAAGTCCTCCACTATGACAAGGTTAGCCTTTCCTCACCTCATTCCACTCTTCCCCATAAACCTACCTCATAAACTCCACCTACCTTCAAAATTCAAAACCAACAAACCCACCAAACCCACCCATATGGCCGAACCTTAACCCCCCCTCCCTTCCCTATATAAAGCCCTCCATTCTTCATCAAATTCACACAACACACCCCTCTACACCCTTCTTGGCCGAAACACTTCCCACTGTCTCTCTCCTCCATTTCTTCTTTTTCTTCATCTATTCTTTCTTTTATTGCTCGAGGGCGAGCAAAATTCTAAGTTTGGTGTGGTAAAAGCATAAGCTTTTTGTTTTTCTATTACCATTGATGGCACCTAAGACCGGAGAATCCTCTAGAAAGGGGAAAGGGAAGAGAAAAGCTTCCACATCCGAGTCATGGGAGATGGAAAAGTTCATCTCCAAAGACCATCAAGACCACTTCTATGATGTTGTGGCCAAGAAGAAGGTGATCCCTGAGGTCCCTTTCAAACTCAAAAGAAATGAGTACCCGGAGATCCGACATGAAATTCAAAGAAGAGGTTGGGAAGTTCTAACAAATCCCATCCAACAAGTCGGCATCCTAATGCTCAAGGACATTATTGGTTCCTCAAGAAGGAAACGCCACCATCACTAAGGTGGATTCATTCCTTGTTCTTATTTCTTCTGTTTTCGTTTTCTATGTTATGTGCTTATCTATGTTTGTGTCTTCATTACATGATCATTAGTAGTTAGTAACTATGTCTTAAAGTTATGAATATCCCATGAATCCATCACCTCTCTTAAATGAAAAATGTTTTAATTCAAAAGAACAAGAAGTACATGAGTTTCGAATTTATCCTTGAACTTAGTTTAATTATATTGATGTGGTGACAATGCTTCTTGTTTTCTGAATGAATGCTTGAACAGTGCATATGTCTTTTGAAGTTGTTGTTTAAGAATGTTAAATATGTTGGCTCTTGAAAGAATGATGACTAGGAGACATGTTATTTGATAATCTGAAAAATCATAAAAATGATTCTTGAAGCATGAAAAAGCAGCAAAGAACAAAGCTTGCAAAAAAAAATGGCGAAAAAAAAAATAGAAAGAAAAAGCAAGCAGAAAAAGCCAAAGCTCTTAAAACCAAGAGGCAAGAGCAAAAAGCCAATAATCCTTAAAACCAAAAGGCAAGGGCAAATAAAAAGGATCCCAAGGCTTTGAGCATCAGTGGATAGGAGGGCCTAAAGGAATAAAATCCTGGTCTAAGCGGCTAAACCAAGCTGTCCCTAACCATGTGCTTGTGGCGTGTAGGTGTCAAGTGAAAACTTGAGACTGAGCGATTAAAGTCAAGGTCCAAAGCAAAAAAAGAGTGTGCTTAAGAACCCTGGACACCTCTAATTGGGGACTTTAGCAAAGCTGAGTCATAATCTGAATAGGTTCACCCAAATTATGTGTCTGTGGCATTTATGTATCCGGTGGTAATACTGGAAAACAAAGTGCTTAGGGGCACGGCCAAGACTCATAAAGAAGCTGTGTTCAAGAATCATCATACTGAACTCTGAGTTCCTATAGATGCCAATCATTCTGAACCTCAATGGATAGAGTGAGATGCCAAAACTATTCAAGAGGCAAAAAGCTATAAGTCCCGCTCATTTGATTGGAGCTATGTTTCATTGATAGTTTAGAATTTATAGTATATTCTCTTCTTTTTATCCTATTTGATTTTAAGTTGCTTGGGGACAAGCAACAATTTAAGTTTGGTGTTGTGATGAGCGGATAATTTATACGCTTTTTGGCATTGTTTTTAGTATGTTTTTAGTAGGATCTAGTTACTTTTAGGGATGTTTTCATTAGTTTTTATGTTAAATTCACATTTCTAGACTTTACTATGAGTTTGTGTGTTTTTCTATGATTTCAGGTATTTTCTGGCTGAAATTGAGGGACTTGAGCAGAAATCAGATTCAGAGGTTGAAGAAGGACTGCTGATACTGTTGGATTCTGACCTCCCTGCACTCAAAGAGGATTTTCTAGAGCTACAGAACTCGAAATGGCGCGCTTCCAATTGCGGTGGAAAGTAGACATCCAGGGCTTTCCAGCAATATATAATAATCCATACTTTGGCCAAGAATAGACGATGTAAACTGGCGTTCAATTCCAGCTTTCTGCCCAAATTTGGCATCCAGCGCCAGAAAAGGAGCCAAAACCAGAGTTGAACGCCCAAACTGGCACAAAAGCTGGCGTTCAACTCCAAGAAGGACCTCTACACGTGCAACACTCAAGCTCAGCCCAAGCACACACCAAGTGGGCCCCGGAAATGGATTTATGCATCAATTACTCACTCATGTAACCATTGACAACGGTGATGCCCTTGCATAAAGCCAGCCATGGAAAGGAGTAAGACTGATTGGATGAAGATAGCAGGAAAGCAGAGGTTCAGAGGAACGAAAGCATCTCTATTCGCTTATCTGAAATTCTCACCAATGAATTACATAAGTATTTCTATCCCTATCTTATTTAATTATTATTCGAAAACACCATTATCAATTTATATCTGCCTGACTGAGATTTACAAGGTGACCATAGCTTGCTTCATACCAAAAATCTCCGTGGGATTCGACCCTTACTCACGTAAGGTATTACTTGGACGACCCAGTGCACTTGTTGGTTAGTTATGCGAAGTTGTGAAGATATGTTTAGACCATGGTCCTGTGCATCCGTTTTTTGTGCCATTGCCAGGGAATCAATTTCGAACAACAATTCATAACCTGAATAGCAATTTCGCATACCAGTTGTTTATCTGTTTTCTATAGCAATCCGGAGCCCCCGGAGCCCACCAGCTGAAGGTGGAGCCTCACAGTCCCTCACCCCCGGATCATGTGTATGCACAGAGGACCATGCATTATTTAAGTGTGGGAGAGGATCGCCAACTTCAAAGGGGTAAAATTTCTTTTCTTAGACACTTTGTGGCATTCTTTTTTGTTCTTTTTCTTCAATTTTTTGCAATTTTTGTTTTTATTTGCACTTTGTTTTGTTTGGTTTGTTTGTATATATTTCTTTAATGCTTATAGTTATATGATAGTAAATACTTGTATGTTGCATGGTAGAGTAAATAAGTTTGGTAGAATAACAAAGAATTTTCAAGAAATTCTTTTTAGGGCATTCCATTGGTTAGATTTGAAAACTTATTTTTGAACTTGCTTGAAGTATTCTTAAGGAACATAGAAAAGAGCTTGAACAAATTACCTAGTGAGATTTGAGCTTTAATTGGTGGTTATACATTTTCAACTACAAATTTTGTTCTTATGTTATAAACTCCTTTTATGATTGTGATCTTAGATTTGCTTTAGTCTATATGTCTTATATTGTTGTTTTAGACTGCATTTAGTATGATTGAGGCCATTTTTGAAATTGAACTCACAAACCCATATGGCCGACCCTTACATCTACCCTTGTAAACCACTTTTTGAGCCTTTAATTCCCCTTTGTTCTAATATTAAGCACATCATTTGCCCTAAGTAAAAAACCATTAATATCCTTGAATTGCATCTTTGATTAGCTTGGGTTTGAGTGTGTGTGTGTTAATCAAGTGTGGGGGGATTTATAGGAAACAATGGTAGAAAGTTATTTTGGGTATTCATTGTGAAAATTTGAAAAAATGGGTAAACACTCATGCATCTATCACTTAAAATATACGCATCTCTCTTATTTGATAAAAGAAAAAATTTTGATGTACATACTTTGTTTATACAAAAAAAATTATGAAAAGAAAAAAAAAGAAGAAAATAAAAGAAAATAAGAATGTAAATAAGAGATGCATATGTGGTTGTATTGAAAATAAGCATGCATGAGTGAATGTGAAAAAGGGATAAACAGGTAGTTAGATTGTTTCGTTATGTACATAGGATAATATAGGATTAGGTGGGATACTTGAGCTAATCAAAGATCCAATCTATTAGCCCACTTAACCATATTAATCCTACCCTTACCCTAGCCCCATTACAACCCACAAAAGACCTCATGATATTTGCATTCATTCATCAAATATTAGTTGATTGTTAGATGACTTGAAAATATTTGAGAAGCATGATTAAAGGAGAATTGAGTGATTTAGCCCTACACACTGAGCGATTAGAGTGTAAACACATCCGGTGAGGGGTTCGATCGCTCAATTCTATGTTTCCATCCCTTATCTTGTATCTTCTTGCAAGTTGTTGAAATAATTTTGAAAATTTCAAATCAAATCTTGGACATTGATTATATTGCTATATTTTCTTGTCTTGGCCCTAAGTTTCTACTTGGGATTGATTGAAATTCTCTTGTTTGTTTTTGTCAAACTCAATAGGAACCATAGCATAGATATAGAGATAGCATTTAGCATAGTTGCATGCATATAAGTAGTTGCATTAAATAAGACGTTTACCCTTTCATTCTTCTCCTTTGGTTGAGTCCATATTTTATGATATATTTTGGTTTGATTTGAGTGGATTTCATCACATAAACCCACATTTATTCATCTAAATAGCATGGTTTTGTAATTCTCCCTAGATTTGGGCTTAATTGTGAAAACATGCTTTTTAGGCCTAAAAATAGCTAAAATTAATTCACTTTAATCCCATTTGGTGCCTTGATGTATTTGTTGAGTGATTTCAGGTTTCCAAGGCACATATGGGATTGAAGAAGTGAAGAGAAAAGCATGCAAAAGGGAGAAATTATAAAGAAAATGAAGTTTGGAAGCTGCTGCAAAGGTGCGTACGCACAGTGATGCGTGCGTACACACACCGGTGACTTCGTGCAAGGATGCATACGCACCAAATGTCGTGCGTACGCACAATGGGAATTCTGCTCAACTGTGCGTACGCACCGTAGGTCGTGCATACGCACGCATGTATTTGCGTGAGGTCATTAATGCAAATCGCTGGGGTTGATTTTTGGGCCTCCAAAACCCAGTCCAACTTATTTTCTAAAGCTATTTGAGGCCAAAGTGAAGAAGAATGAAGGGGGGCAATTAGGTTTAGCTTTTGTTATGTTTTCTCTCTAGAATTAAGGTTTTTAGCTTAGTTTCCTTTTAATTTCAGCACTTTAATTCTTGTTTTAGTGTAGTTTCATTTATGTTTCTATGATGTATTGTCTTTATCTTCTTCATTTCTTTTATTATTTTCTCTTTTATGTCAATTTTCATGTTATGAACACTTTTGTTATTTTAATTCTAATTAATGCAATTTTATGTTTCCATGTCATTTATTGCTTTTTTTAGTTGTTCTTGTCATTTTCTTGCTTTTGGTATGTTAGAATTTCTTTTTAATGCAATTTAATATTATTTTATTTTCATGCACACTAAGTATTTGATAAAATGCTTGGCTTAGTTTTTACTTAGTTTTTCTCCACTCTTGGCTTGAAATTGATGACTTTGGTGATCTTTGAGTTATTTATGTCCATTCTTGTTTGATATATTAAAGTGAGTTAGTGGATTTGGTTTCCCATGACTCTATGTGACCCCTTAGTGTTGACATAGGACTTAGGGATTGAAATTAACTATGCCTATTTGACTTATCTTCAATGTAAGGTTGACTAAGTAGGATTAACTCTTCATAATCATCATGTGTTTGTGGTTAATGACTAGGATAGGTAACCTTAGTTCTTAATTACTTGCCAAGAGGTTTTCTTGCATTTTAAGTTTCCTTTCCTTTCTTTGACTTTTATTGCTTTGACTTTTTTGCATGTTTATTTAATTTTTTTGATGTTTAATTTTTTGTATGTTTAATTATCACACTCTTGGTTGAGAAATTTGGGTGTTTGGGTGGAATTGAGTTGTGGATGTCCATTCCGCATTGTGTGAGATTAGTTAATTGATTTAGTTTCCATTGACGCTAGTCTTTCACTAAGTAATTAGTGAGTTGACTAGGACTTATGAATTGAGATCAATTACGTCTCTTGACTAATCCTCAAGGAGGATTGATTGATTTGAATTGATTCCACACAATTGCCATGTTTGTGGTCCACAACTAGGATAGGAATCCTAAATTCCCCAATTCTTGCCAAGAGTTGCCATTTACATTCCTTGCATGCTCATTTACTTTCTTGCTATTTACATTCCCTTTCTCTCTTGCTTTCCCAATCCCCCATGCTCTCTCTCATATCCACTGATTATGCACTTAATTGTAACTCCTAGGAAAGACGACCCGGGAGCTAAATACTCCCGGTTATAATTTGTTTTGTATTGTGATAACATTTGATTGATGGTCAATTTGTTGGGTTAGGACTATACTTACAATGCCAATTCCATTTTGATAATCAAATTCCTAACCTATGAAAATTGGGCATTGTCACAACCCATTTTCAGACTCTCTTGACACTTATCCTACATTGTCGAAGGCTCCCGAGTACAAGCCTAAAATGCCATATCCTCAGAGACTTCAAAAGGAGACCAAGGACAAGCAGTTTTCAAAGTTCTTGGAAGTCTTCAGAAAGTTGCAAATCAATATTCCTTTTGCTGAGGTTTTGGAGTAAATGCCTCTCTATGTCAAATTCATGAAGGAGTTGTTGTCAAAGAAGAAACCTTTAAAGGGAGATGAGACAGTGGTCTTGTCTAAGGAATGTAGTGCCATCATTCAGAATAACTTGCTAAGGAAGATGCCGGATCCAGGGAGTTTCCAAATTTCGTGTACCATTGGGAGCACCACCTTTGAGGAAGCCCTATGTGATCTGAGGGCAAGCATAAATCTAATGCCCTTATCTGTGATGAAGAAGCTGTAAATCCAAGAGGCACAACCCACAAGGATAGCATTACAGATGGCAGACAAATCTATGAAGTCTGCATACGGATTATTGGAGAATATCTTGGTCAAAGTAGGTAAGTTCTTCCTCCCAGTAGATTTTGTGATTCTTGACACAGGGGAGGATGAGAATGCCTCTATAATCCTAGGAAGACCATTCCTAGCCACTGGAAGAGCTCTGATTGATGCGGAAAAAGGTGAATTAGTGCTTAGAGTGCATAATGAGCAACTAGTATTTCATGTTTTAAAAGATATACATTCAGCAGGTGAAGAAGAGAGGTGCATGCAGACTGAGCTTATTAATCCAAACCTTCAAGAACCCCCTGATGATGCACAGCAGAATTTGTAGCTCAAACCTCCCTTGGTAACAATCAATAAAATTTCTCTTGACATCAAACCTAAGTTTGGTATCGGGAATGCATCACCCACCATGGTGGATGTTCCCAAAAAGAAGAAAGTACCCAGGGGATGGAGAAACAAAAAGATTTCCACTGAAGACTTCTACCCAGGAATGAAGGTGGTGTTGTCTAGTAATCCAGTGTGGTCTTATACAATAAACAAAATCCTCTCTCTAGAGCATATTGAGCTACGTTATGGGGACATAGGGAGAAGATTCACAATGAGAGGTGAAGAACTGAGCCCCTATGATCCTTCTCCTTAGAGGAGCTGACCGTCAAGCTAGTGACGATAAAGAAGCGCTTGTCGGGAGGCAACCCGATGGTTTCGTATCCTTAGTCTATTTTCCGTAGTAGCAATTTTATTATTTATTTGATTTTTATTGAGTTTTTACTGTTTTTTCTTTGTTTTACATGTGTTTTGATTATGTAGAAATTTTAGAACAGGAATCGGACACTTAGAAAAAATTTTGCCTACCCTGGAAAAGGTTGGCTCAGTCAAGTTGATGCCGAACATGGGATTTGCTTCTGGAAGGCCCACGCTGAACTTGGGAAATTCCAAGTTCAGTGTGGAGAATGATGTAAAAGAGAGTGCAATTGGGCCAAAAGGTCCACACTGGACTTGGAATTTCCCAAGTTCAGCATGGTGAATGACGCATAAAAGGAGCACAATTAAGCCAAAGCACTGAACTTCAATCCATCCAAGTTCGGCGTCAAATCTTATAAGTTCGCCGTCAAAATCTTTTATCCATCACCAAATCACAATGATTCCTTCACTAACTACATCATGCATACGTTTTCTCTCCCCCCTATATATATCTATTTTAATTATTTTAACCTCTCTTGTCCTTTTCTCAATTTATTCTTTTTATATACTGATTTTTGGTTTTACTCTTCCGTGCACTTTTTATGTCCCTCCCTGTTTTCAGTTCTTCTTTGCTTGAGGACAAGCAAACTTTTAAGTTTGGTGTTGTCACTTCACTTGCGGATTTTTTGTTTATTTTAATGACACCAAAGGGAGGTGAATCATCTTCACGGAGGAGCACAGCTTGAAGAATGAAACGGCCACTAGGATAATTGAGGTGGTTGAGTTCCTTTCATTCTATATTCCTTCCTGTTCTTACTATGTTATGTTTCAATTTTTTGCTGTTTTGTTTTAGTTATTGCATGATCATTTGTTATTTCAATTCCTAGATCTAGTTTAATTCGCTATTTTTTTTATTTTGATATTTGATTTAAATTCTAAAGGGTGTCTCATGTATTGCTCACTGAGCTTGAAATTAAAAGAAAAGAAAGAAGAAAAAGATGTAATGCATAAGAAATTGAGTTTATATTTAATATTAGTCTGGTTTACTTAAATATGGTGGTATTATTGTGATTCTAAAAGCATGACATGAACAATACATATTTGAATTTGAATCAAAGGATGTTGGTGTATAAGGAACAGTGAATTTAGAGAACTATTATGAATTCTCTGAAGATTTAATCCTTAAAGCAAAAGAAAAATAAGAGCAAGGTCCAAGGCTCTGAGTATCAATGACTAGGGAGGTCTAACATGATTAAAAGCTCTAGTATTCTTGTGTCAAGTAACCCTTGAGACAGAACACTAAGAGTCAAGATCAAATACAGTAACAGAGTATGCCAAAGGCTTTGAGCACCACTGTTTGGGAGTAACTGAAAGAAAAATCAGAACTTCTAGAGAGTTCCCCAGTTAAGTGCTTGTGGCATTTTTGTGTCAAGTGAAGCTTGAGATGAAACATTTAAAGCCACGGCTAGGCTCAAGGTGCAAAGCACCAAAGGAAAGAGAATTAAAGAAAATTTGTTGTGTTCAAGGATTAATCCGAAGTAAAAAGACCAGAGAATTCATAATATTATCCGGATTCTAACTCCGAATGACAGTGACATTCCTCTTATTCAAGGGATAGTTAGATGCCAAAACTATTCCGGATTGCAGTGTGTAAACCTCACTTTAAGGAGAGGTAGGAACTTAATTGAATACTTGCTTCTCATGCAAATTCACATCCTGAGCCTATATTAGTTGGTTGCTTGAGGACAAGCAACAATTTAATTATCTTTTCCTAGTGAATTTGCATTTGAATTACTAAGTTTAATCAAGATTCAACTACTTTTAGCCATTATGAATGCTACTTTGAGTTGTTTACAATTTCTGTTTATTTCAGGTAGCATTCAGATGGATTTGACAGAGTTTTGTAGCAGAAAAAGAAGAAAGCGAATCATGTTGTCAACCCCGACCTCCTTGTAATCAAATAGGAATAACTTGAGTTACAGAGGTCAAATTGATGTGATTTCAGCGGCATTAGAAATCTAAACTCTAGAGCTTTCGAACGATATATAATAGTATACCCTTTTCTTCCATTTGGTTCGGCCTCCTCCACGCTGAACTTGGGGATCTCCAAGTTCAGCGCCAGGTTGAAGAAACTCCAAAGGGGAATGCGCATATCACCCCACGCTGAACTTGGATTGGACTCAAAGAAAAACCAATGAAGAAGCCACAGCCTCCTCCATGCTGAACTTGGAAATTCTCAAGTTCAGCGTGGACCTTAATGAAACAAGTGGTCCCCAATACGTCCAGAGGCTGCACGAGAAGCAATTAATAAATTTTGATTTAACTTTATTTCTTTTAAAAATAGGAAAAGATATTATTTAATTTTGAGTAAATATATTTTACATTAATTAGGATTAGATATAAAAGAAAAAAGAATCAGCCATTCAGGCTCTCTTCTCTTCTCTTCTACCTCATTCAGAAATTTACAGTTTTAACGAATCCTAGTTTTTCTCTCTGAACCATGAGCAACTAAACCTCCACTATTAAAGTTAGGAGCTCTGTCTATTGTATGGATTGCTACTATTATTTTTTTATTTTAATTCATGTACTGATTTATAATTCAAGAATTATTTTTGTTCTTTATCTTATGAATTTGGGTGGAACGGAATTATGATCTTTGTTCTAATTGAGTTCTTGTATAACTTGGAAAAGCTCTTTACTTGAACAACAGCTTGAAAACATATTCTCTTAAATTTCTAATTATCTAGACTTAACGAGATACGTGACATATAATCCTCTTATATTTGGGTAATTAGGATTTCTGTGGCATATAACTAGAATTGAACTTCACCCTCTAATTGGAATTAAGTGACCAAGGAATTGGCGGTTAATAAGAGTTAGAGGAGACTAAAAACGTCTAAGGAATTAGGGTTTAGTCACATATAGTTTGCCGTGAATTGAATCTTGCATGATTAAAATAGTTGGTAAGAAAAGTTAATCCGAAAAATAAATATCTCTGAAACCTTAACTGTTTTCTCCCATATTCACACCAATTTACTGCTTGCTTTCTAATATTCTGAATTTACTGTTAATGCTTTTAGACTCTCAAAACACCATTTTCTGTTTGTCTGACTAAGCCAATCACTCAACCATTGTTGCTTGATCCATCAATCCTCATGGGATCGACCCTCATTCACCTGAGGTACTACTTGGTACGACCCGGTGCACTTGCCGGTTAGTTTTTGGTTATAAATTCCGCACCAGGTATCTACAAGAGACTCTAATGCTTAAGTTAGGAAGGGCTTTAGGTAGGTTTTAGTAGGATAGAACGTGTGTATACCTGAGGGGATGTCAGTATATGTATAGTAGAGTTTGATGACTACCTTTTTTAGAGTAGTTCACCTTTAATTGATGGATAACCGTTCCGTTTATCTTTGAGAATTTGTTGGGATCTTTGTTTTAGGAGAGATAGAGATAGTAGGAGAAATTTGGGGAGGCAGTTACTTATTTGGATAAGTAACACTGGTCCTTGTCATTGTGTCCAACCTCTTTAAAGAGGTCGGGTAAATAGTTGAGGCCACCCTTTATGGGCGGGCCCTTTCATACTTGTTGGGCTTAGTCTTATGTCTTAGGTCAGGGTATGAATAGTGTCCATACTTGAGTCCAGACTTCTCAGGAGGTTGAATTCAAGCATTTTATGGTTTCATTTTTGACATCGGGTACACCACCTTAACGAGGTCGGGTACTCGACGTATTTTGAAATTTTGAACATTGCCTCTTTAAATAAAGGACGAACGTTGCGCGGCAGTCCACGCACGTCTTTAAAGAGGGCTGTGAAATGACTATTTTTCCTCTCATCTCTTGTAAAATGCTTCGCACTCTCCTTTTTCTCCTTTTTCCATTTCCGAAAATGCTTCCTTTGCTCCCTTCATCGCAAAAACTCCCTTATTTCTTTTCTTTGTTTGTTTCAATATTTTCTTTATCTTGATTCGTTCGAAAGAGTTCTTTGGTGAAGAGGATCGTCTATGACTTTGTTGCTTGACATGTCCTTCCATTCTTCGAATTTCATCAAGGTTGGTGTTTTTATCTCTTGACTTTATTCGTGACTGTTCTTGGGCTTTTCGAATCTGTTTCTTGTATTTGGGTGACATTTTGAGTAGTAGCAGAGATTCTTACATTGTTCATTTTGTTTGTATCTGGAAACTTCTTTGAAAAAGTTGTTAACTGCTGCTACTTTATTTACTAAGAACCCTTTTTGAAACTGTTTTTGTGGCCAGATATTACTATTACGAATGTTTGGCTATGTTTCTGGAATTTGGAGGAACTTGTTACCGTTTGTGATTTGTTGAGTGTATTTGTGTTGCCCCCAATGGTGTCATTGCTAGTAGTGTAGGAGGGACGCCATTTTTCTGCTTTCTGTTCTGAAAAGATCTTTTTGAAATCATGTTTTATGTTTTGTTGCTTTTGTCCGACTTCTTTTACTGGTGGCCAGGCTCCTTAGTGATGACTTGTTTATTTTGTATTTGTAGGTGTAGTATTTATGTCTCATTATGTAATTGTCAACATGTCATCAAAGGTCCCGTCTTCTTTATTATCTTGGGTAGATAGTACTGTCCTTCTTTCTGTTCTCGTAGTTGATAAAGAGTATGTTGATGTATTCCGTAGACATTATGGGCTATGTAAAAATCAGAAGGACGAACGGATTTATGAGTTAGTAGTGCCAGATCCTGACGAGAGAGTGTGTTTTACACTTTAGATAATTCAGAACGCCCATTTTTCTATGCATATGATTGCTTCTTTACAAAGTTAGGCATTAAACTTCCTTTTTCTGACTTTGAAACGAACATCCTCTGGACGTGTAATGTCACTCCTTTCCAACTTCATCGAAATTCTTGGGCTTGTTTGAAAATTTACCAGCTTTAATGTTAAGAGCTCGATTTCCAAACTTTTCTCAAGGTCTTCTCACCTTTTTGTCTTGACCAAGCCCGGGTCTTCAAAAGGGAAGTCTTCTAGGTTTTCCTTTCGCACTATTTAGGGTAGAAAGATTTTTTCCATTTTTGATAAATCCTTCCTTGACTTCAAAAACTATTTCTTTAAAATCTAAGCTATAAAGGGTGTCCGACCTTTCTATCTATAAGAAAATGATGAACCTTCTTTTCCAATGTACTGGAAGGAAAACCCTGTAATAGCTAAGTATAATGTAGAGGCCCTAGATGATCTTGAAAAGTGTGTGGTGGATGTGTTGGAAGAGTGCTGGGGTCGGGCTCTTCACTTGGACACTAAATATTTTCTAGGGGACCCCAGTCAGCTTCGGTCCGAGCTAGGTACCTTTCTGACCTTTAGCTTTACGACTTTCAATTGTAATTTGTTTAATTAAGGTGCCTTTAGTTATTTTATTGCAGAGAACATGGCTTAGCAATATTAATTATTTAATTAGACCCACCAAATATCGTATTTAAATCCTCTAATTCTCATTCTAACTTTTCGAATCTTATTTTGGGCAATATTAATTATTTAATTAGACCCACCAAATAAGAAATTTTGCCCTCAAATTTAGTGATTACCTGAGATTAACTCGGGATAATCCTTCCGCATCTCGGACTCCAACTCCCAACTATGCTCCTCAACTCCTGCTCGCTTCCAAGCAACTTTAACCAATGAAACTTCCTTTTCTCGTAGTTTCTTCATACTAGTGTCATTAATTCTCACTGGTGTTACTTGAAATGTTAAGTTCTCCCTCAACTCAACCGATTCGGTCTCTAACAAATGAGCTGCATCCGACGTGTACTTACAGAGTTGTGACACATGGAATACGTCATGCAAGTTAGACAAGTGAGGCGTTAAAGCTACTTGATAAGCCACCGGCCCAAATCATCTCAGAATCTCAAATGGCCCAATGAACCTCGGATTCAACTTCATTGTTTTGATTGCTCTTCCAATCCCGGTTGTCGGGGTAACTCTTAGAAATATATGTTCTCCCACATCAAATTCTAATGGTTTCCTTCTCTGATCCGCATAACTCTTCTGGCGACTCTGTGCCGTTAGAATCATCTCTCAAATCTTCTTAATATTCTCAGTAGTCTCTGCTACCAAATCCGAACCCAATACACTTGCTTCACCAGACTCATACTAACAAACTGGAGATTGACACTTCCGTCCATACAAGGCCTCATACAGAGCCATCCCAATGCTCGCATGAATGCTATTGTTATATGCAAACTCCACCAATGGCATATAACGGTCCCAACTTCTAGGTTGATCCAATACTCTTGCTCTTAGCATATCTTCCAATGTCTGAATGGTCCTTTCCGACTGTCCATCCATTTGTGGGTGACATGCGGTACTGAGACATAGCCTTGTACCGAAAGCTTTTTGGAAAGCTCCCCAAAACCTTGATGTGAATCGGGGAACACGGTCCAACACTATGCTCGATGGCACACCGTGCAATCTTATGATCTCCTTGATGTACAATTGATGAGCGGATAATTTATACCCTTTTTGGCATTATTTTTACATAATTTTTAGTAAGATTTAGTTACTTTTTATTATATTTTTATTATTTTTTATTCAAAAATCACATTTCTGGACTTTACTATGAGTTTGTGTGTTTTTCTATGATTTCAGATATTTTTTGGCTAAAATTGAGGGACCTGAGCAAAAATCTGATTCAGAGGCTGAAAAAGGACTACAGATGCTGTTGGATTCTGACCTCCCTGCACTCGAAGTGAATTTTCTAGAGCTACAGAACCCCAATTGGCGCGCTCTTAATTGAATTGGAAAGTAGACATCCTGGAATTTTCAGCAATATATAATAGTCCATACTTTGCTCAAGATTTGATGGCCCAAACTGTCGTTCAAAGTCAGCCTAAAACATCTTAGCGTAAAACGCCCAAACTGGCACCAAAATTGGAGTTAAACGCCCAAATTGGAACCAAAGCTGTCGTTTAACTCCAGGAACAGCCTAAGCACGAAAAAGCTTCAATGCTCAGCCTAAGCACACACCAAGTGGGCCCCGGAAGTGGATTTCTGCACTATCTGCACTTAGTTACTCATTTTCTATAAACTCTAGTTACTAGTTTAGTATAAAAACTACTTTTAGAGATTTATTCTGAATCCAGTTTTCATGTTTTGAAGCTGAGACCATTGTACACGTCTAGAGGCTGGCCTCACGGCCATGCCTAGACCTTTTTCACTTATGTATTTTCTACGGTGGAGTTTCTATACCCCATAGATTAAGGTGTGAAGCTCTGCTTTTCTTCATAAATTAATGCAATTACTACTGTTTTTCTATTCAATTCATGCCTACTTCTTCTCCAAGATATACTCTCGTACTTAATTCAATTAAGTCAGAATGAAGGGGTGACCCGTGACAATCACCCAATGTTCGTTACTCGCTTAGCCAAGGTCGCGTGCGTAATAACCACAAAGCGATTTATATGATGTTCAACGTAGTCATTGGACGACAGCTGGAGTAAATTCTCTTGGGTTTCTAATCTAAGATTAGAACCTTTGTGGTATAGGCTAGAATTATTGGCAGCCATTCCTGGGATCCGGAAAGTCTAAACCTTGTCTGTGGTATTCTGAGTAGGATCCGGGATCCAGAAAGTCTAAATCTTGTATGTGGTATTCTGAGTAGGATCTAGGAAGGGATGACTGTGATGAGCTTCAAACCTGCGAATGTGGGGCACAAGTGACAATGTGCAAAAGGACAATGGTCTATTCCGACGCTAGTGGGAACCGACAGATGATTAGCCGTGCGTTGACAGCGCATATGGATTTGTTTTCATCCGAGAGGATCATACAACTTGCCATGGAAGGAGGTAACGCATGGTTGGAAGAAGGCAGTAGGAAAGCAGAAGTTCAGATACAACAAAGCATATCTAGACACTTATCTGAAATTCCCACCGATGAATTACATAAGTATCTCTATCTTATTTTATATTTTATTTATGTTTTAATTATCAAAACCTCATAACCATTTGAATCTGCCTAACTGAGATTTACAAGGATGACCATAGATTGCTTTAAGCCGACAATCTCCGTGGGATTGACCTTTATTCACGTAAGGTAATACTTGGACGACCTAGTGCAGTTGTTAGTTAGTTGTGCGGAGTTGTGAAAAAGAATTGAGATTACAATTGTGTGTACCAAGTTTTTGGCGCCGTTGCCGGGGATTGTTTGAGTTTGGACAACTGACAGTTCATCTTGTTGCTCAGATTAGGTAATTTTATTTTATTTTTAAAGCTTTTTATTTTCAAAAAAAATTTCATAAAAAATAAATAAATTATTCTATGTTCTTCAGAATTTTTAAGAATGAATTCTAGAGTTTCAAGGTGATGTTCTTATCATCACAAAAGCTGATTGATTCTCATCAATTTAGCTGCTGAATGTAATGTTCTGCTGAAGCCTATGTCTCTATGTCTAATCTTTTTAGACTGAAGCTTTAGACTAACATTGCATGATTCTTGGAATTCCTATTAAGAATTTTGAAATCCTTATTTTTATTTTTCTAAATAATTTTCGAAAAATCCAAAAGATTTTAATAAAATCATAAAAACCAAAAATTTTGTGTCTCTTGTTTGAGTCCTGTGTCAAATTTTAAGTTTGGTGTCAATTGCATGTTTTTAATCTTTCTTTAATTTTCGAAAATTCATCATGTGTTCTTCATTGATCTTCAAATTGTTCTTGATGATTTCCCTTGATTGATCTTTAAATTTTCTTGTTTGGTGTTTTTTCTTATTTTTCATATGCATTCTTGAATTATTAGTGTCTAAAGTTTAAAAATTTTTAAGTTTGGTGTCTTGCATATTTTTCTTTTCTTAAAAATTTTCAAAAATAAGTTCTTGATGTTCATCTTGATCTTCAAAGTGTTCTTGGTGTTCATCTTGACATTCAAAGTGTTCTTGTATGCATTATTAGTTTTAATCATAAACTTTTTTGTTTTGTGTCATTTTTATGTTTTTCGCTCTCCTCATTAAAAATTCAAAAATAAAAAAATATATTTCCCTTATTTTTCTGATAAATTTCAAAATTTTGAATTGATTTAGTCAAAAAGTTTTAAAAATTTAGTTGTTTCTTATTAGTCAAGTCAAAATTTCAATTTAAAAATTCCATCTTTTTCAAATCCTTTTCAAAAATCAAATCTTTTTCATTTTTTCTTCATATTTTCGAAAACTTTATAAATTTGATTTTCAAAATATTTTTCTTATTTTATTTCATATTTTTGAAATTAATGTTAACATTTAATATTTAGATTAAAAAATTTTCAAGTTGTTACTTGCCTATTAAGAAAGGATCAATCTTTAAATTCTAAAAGCATATCTTTTAGTTTCTTGTTAGTCAAGTAATCAACTTTAATTTCAAAAATCAAATCTTTTTAATTTCCTTTTCAAATCTTTTTCAAAATGATTTTCAATCATATCTTTTTCAAAATCAATTTCAAAATCCTTCCTAACTTCCTATCTCTTCAAAATTGATTTTCAAATCTTTTTCAATTAACTAATTGACTTTTTGTTTGATTTTAAAAGTTTTTTATTTCAATCATATCTTTTTCAAAACCACCTAACTACTTTTCTCTCTCTAATTTTCAAAAATCACTAACACTTTTTCAAAAATCTTTTTAATTACTTAATTTAGTTAGTTTTCAAATTTTATTTTATCTCTTCTCTTAAATTTCGAATTGTAACTAATAATTAAAATAAAAACAAAAATATTTTGCTTTTATTTTAATTTAAATTCGAATTCTCTCTCCTTCTCTCATCTCTTTCTATTCATTTATTTAATCACTAACACTTCTCTTCTTTTTAAAATTCGAACCCTCTCTTCCTCTCTGTGTTCGAATTTTTCTCTTCTCATTCTTCTACTCTTCTCTTCTTCTACTCACATAAAGGAATCCATATACTGTGACATAAAGGATTCCTATTCTTGTTGAAGCTGATCCAGAACCTGAAAGGACTCTAAAGAGGAAGCTAAGAGAAGCTAAATCACAACACTTTGGAGAGGACCTGACAGGATTTTTCGAAAAAGAAGAAGAGATGGCCGAATCCAACAACAATGGTGGAGATGCAAGGAAGATGCTTGGTGACTTTATTGCACCCTCTTCTGACTTCTGTGGAAGAAGCATCTCAATTCCTGCAATTGGAGCAAACAACTTTAAGCTTAAGTCTCAATTAATTTCTCTGATGCAGCAGAATTGCAAGTTTCATGGACTTCTATTGGAAGATCCTCATCAGTTCTTAGCTAAATTCTTGTAAATCTGTGACACTGTTAAGACCAATGGGGTTAATCCTGAGGTCTAGAGACTTATGCTTTTCCCCTTTGCTGTAAGAGACAAAGCTAGGACTTGGTTGGACTCACAACCTAAAGATAGCCTGAACTCTCGGGAAAAGTTGGCCAATGCTTTCTTGGCCAAATTTTTTCCACCTCAATAGTTGAGCAAGCTTAGAGTGGAAGTCCAAACCTTCAGACAGAAGGAAGGTGAATCCCTCTATGAAGCTTGGGAAAGACACAAGCAATTGATCAGAAGGTGTCCTTCTAACATGTTTTCAGAATGGAGCATCATATGTATATTCTATGATGGTCTGTCTGAAGTGTTGGTACGCGAAATCATGATTATTCATTCCCTGGCTATAGAACCAAAAACTTGGTGTGGAGAATGTGATCTCAAGACTTCTTCACAATTCCGTGTAACTGACCAGCAAGTGCACTGGTTCGTCCAAGTAATACCTTACGTGAGTAAGGGTCGATCCCACGGAGATTGTCAGCTTGAAGCAAGCTATGGTCATCTTTTAAATCTCAGTCAGGCAGATTCAAATGATTATGAGGTTTTGATAATTAAAATATAAATAAAATATAAAATAAGATAGAAATACTTATGTAATTCATTGGTGGAATTTCAGATAAGCGTATGGAGATGTTTGTTGCTTCTGAATTTCTGCTTTCCTACTGTTTTCATTCAACCATTCATACTCCTTTCCATGGCAAGCTGTATGTTGGGGGATCACCGTTTTCAATGGCTACCGTCCGTCCTCTCAGTGAAAATGGTCCAAATGCGCTGTCACCGTACGACTAATCATCTGTCGGTTCTCACTCATATTGGAATAGGATCCATTGATCCTTTTGCGTCTGTCACTACGCCCAACACTCGTGAGTTTGAAGCTCATCACAGTCATCCCATCCCAGATCCTACTCGGAATACCACAGACAAGGTTTAGACTTTCCGGATCTCAAGAATGCTGCAGATTGATTCTAACTTATACCACGAAGACTCTGATCTCAAGGAATTGAAGGCTCTGTTGTCAGGAGAGACAATCAAACGCATGGACCAGGAATCCAAGAGATATGCATTCAAGCTTGTTTTCATGTAGAACAGAAGTGTTTGTCAGGCACGCGTTCATAAGTGAGAATGGTGATGAGTGTCACTTGATCATCACATTCATCATGTTCTTATGTGCGAATGAATATCTTAGAATAAGAATAAGCTTTAGTTGAATATAAAACCAATAGTACTTTGCATTAATTCATGAGGAACAGCAGAGCTTCACACCTTAATCTATGGGGTGTAGAAACTCCATTGTTGAAAATACATAAGTGATAATGGTCCAGGCATGGCTGAATGGCCAGCCCCCAAAACGTGATCCAAGATGAAAAGATAGATTCCAAAATGATCTAAAGATGTGAAATAAATCACTAAAAGTAGTCTTTATACTAAACTAGTCACTAGGGTTTACAGAAAATGAGTAACTAAGTACAGATAGTGCAGAAATCCACTTCTGGGGCCCACTTGGTGTGTACTCGGGCTGAGCATTGAAGCTTTCACGTGTAGAGACTCTTCTTGGAATTAAACGCCAGCTTTGGTGCCAGTTTGGGCGTTTAACTCCAGCTTTTATGCCAGTTCTGGCGTTTAACGCCAGAATAGGGTAGAAAATGGGCATTCAAACGCCAGTTTGCGTTATCAAAACTCGGGCAAAGTATGGACTATAGCTCCAGAAAATTGGGTTTCTATAGCTCCAGAAAATCCATTTCAAGTGCAGGGAGGTCAGAATCCAACAGCATCTGCAATCCTTTTTCAGCCTCTGAATCAGATTTTTGCTCAGGTCCCTCAATTTCAGCCAGAAAATACCTGAAATCACAGAAAAATACAAAAACTCATAGTAAAGTCCAGAAATGTGAATTTTGCTTGAAAACTAATAAAAATATACTAAAAAGTAGCTAGATCCTACTAAAAACTACCTAAAAATAATGCCAAAAAGCGTATAAATTATCCGCACATCACAACACCAAACTTAAATTTTTGCTTGTCCCCAAGCAACTGAAAATCAAATAGGATAAAAAGAAGAGAATATACTATAAATTCCAAAATATCAATGAAACTTATCTCCAATTAGATGAGCGGGACTAGTAGCTTTTTGCCTCTGAACAGTTTTGGCATCTCACTTTATCCTTTGAAGTTCAGAATGATTGGCATCTATAGGAACTCAGAATTTAGATAGTGTTATTGATTCTCCTAGTTCACTATGTTTATTCTCGAACACAACTACTTTATGAGTCTTGGCCGTGGCCCTAAGCACTTTATTTTCCAGTATTACCACCGGATACATAAATGCCACAGACACATAACTGGGTGAACCTTTTCAGATTGTGACTCAGCTTTGCTAGAGTCCCCAGTTAGAGGTGTTCAAGGTTCTTAAGCACACTCTTTTTGCTTTGGATCATGACTTTAACCGCTCAGTCTCAAGCTTTTCACTTGACACCTCCACGCCACAAGCACATGGTTAAGGACAGCTTGGTTTAGCCGCTTAGGCCAGGATTTTATTCCTTTGGACCCTCCTATCCATTAATGCTCAAAGCCTTGGATCCTTTTTACCCTTGCCTTTTAGTTTAAAGGGTTACTGGCTTTTTTCTCTTGCCTTTTGGTTTAAAGAGCTCTTGGCTTTTTCTGCTTGCTTTTTCTTTTTCTTTCTTTTTTTTCTTTTATTTTCGCCATTTTTTTTTTGCAAGCCTTGTTTTTCACTTCTTTTTCTTTCTTGAACAATCAATTTTATAATTTTTCAGATTATCATTAACATTTCTCCTTTTTCATTATTCTTTCAAGAGCCAACAATTTTAACATTCATAAACTTCACTATAAAAAATATGCACTGTTCAAGCATTCATTCAGAAAGCAGAAAGTATTGTCACCACATCAAAATAATTAAACTAATCTCAAGGATGAATTCGAAATTCAAGTACATCTTGTTATTTTGCATTTAGAACAATTTTTTTATTTAAGAAAGGTGATGGATTCATAGGACATTCATAGCTTTAAGGCATAGACACTAGATACTAATGATCGTGTAATAAAGACACAAACATAAATAAACATAAAGCATAGAGAACGAAAACAGAGAGAAAAAAATAAATAGACAAGGAGATTAAGGAACGGGTCCACCTTAGTGAGGGTGGCGTCTTCTTCCTCTTGAAGAACCAATGGTGCTCTTGAGCTCCTCTATGTCTCTTCCTTGCCTTTGCTGCTCCTCTCTCAAAGCTCTTTGATCTTCTCTAATCTCATGGAGAATGATGGAGTGCTCTTGGTGCTCCATCCTTAGTTGTCCCATGTTGGAATTTAATTCTCCTAGGGAGGTGTTAATTTGCTCCCAATAATTTTGTGGAGGGATTTCATGATGAGGAATTTCCTCATGCTCTTGTTGAGGTCCATGAGTGGGCTCTCTTGTTTGTTCCATCCTCTTTTTAGTGATGTGCTTGTTCTCTTCAATGAGGATATCTCCCTCTATGACAATCCCAGCCGAATTGCAGAGGTGACAAATGAGGTGAGGAAAGGCTAACCTTGCCAAAGTGAAGGACTTGTCAGCCACCTTGTAGAGTTCTTGAGGTATAATCTCATGAACTTCCACCTCCTCCCCAATCATGATACTATGGATCATGATGGCCCGATCCACAGTTACTTCGGATAGGTTCCTAGTAGGAATGATAGAGCGTTGGATGAACTCCAACCATCCCCTAGCTACAGGCTTAAGGTCCGGTCTTTTCAATTGAACCGATTTACCTCTTGAGTCACTTTTCCATCTAGCTCCTTCCACACATATGTCCATGAGGACTTGGTCTAACCTTTGATCAAAGTTGACCCTTCTAGTGTAGGGGTGTGCGTTTTCTTGCATCATTGGCAAGTTGAACGCCAACCTTACATTTTCCGGACTGAAATCTAAGTATTTCCCCCGAACCGTTGTAAGCCAATTCTTTGGATTCGGGTTCATACTTTGATAATGGTTCCTAGTGACCCATGCGTTTGCATAAAACTCTTGAACCATTCAGATTCTGACTTGTTGAATAGGATTGGAAAGAACTTCCCATCCTCTTCTTCGAATCTCATGTCGGATCTCCGGATACTCACTCCTTTTGAGCTTGAAAGGGACCTCAGGGATCACCTTCTTCTTGGCCACAACTTCATAGAAGTGGTCTTGATGGACCTTTGAGATGAATCTCTCCATCTTCCATGACTTGGAGGTGGAAGATTTTTCCTTCTCTTTCCTCTTTCTAGAGGTTTCTCCGGCCTTAGGTGTCATAAATGGTTATGGAAAAACAAAAAGCAATGCTTTTACCACACCAAACTTAAAGTGTTTGCTCGTCCTTGAGCAAAGAAGAAAGAATGAAGGAGAAGAAGAAGAAAATAGAGGAGATGGAGGATAAGGGTGAGTTCGGCCAAGGGGGTAAAAGGTGTTTGTGATGTGTGAAATTGAAGGAATGATGAGGGGTATATATAGGAGTGGGGGGAGGCTTGGTTTGTGTATTTGGGGTTGGGTTTGGGAGGGAAAAAGAGTTTTGAATTTGAAGGTAGGTGGTGTTTTGGGGAAAAGTGAATGAGGTGATTGGTGAAGGGTATTTGGGGAAGAGGGTAAGATTTGATAGGTGAAGGGTATTTGGGGAAGAGTGTTATGGAAAGGTGTGAAGAGGAGAGAAGAAGAGGTGGGGTAGATGGGGATCCTGTGGGGTCCACAGATCCTGTCGGGTCAAGGACTTTAACATCCCTGCTCCATTTAAGCGTGCAAGATGCCCTTAGAGTGCAATTCTGGCGTTAAACACCAGATTGCTGCTTGTTTCTGGTGTTTAACGCCAGCTTTTCTCCCTTTCTTGGCGTTTAACGCCAACTTGGTGCCCTGTTCTGGCGTTAAACGCCAGTCTGGTGCCTATTTCTGGCGTTAAACGTCAGTCTGGTGCCCATTTCTGGCGTTAAACGCCCAAAATGGTGCCAGACTGGGTGTTAAACGCCCATTTTGCTACTCTTACTGGCGTTTAAACGCCAGTAAGCTCTTCCTCCATGGTGAGCTATTTTTAATGCTATTTTTCATTCTATTTTTGATTTTTCAGTTGTTTTTGTGACTTCACATGATCATCAACCTAAAGAAAACATAAAATAACAATGGAAAATAAATAGATATAATTAAATAACATTGGGATGCCTCCCAATAAGCACTTCTTTAATGTCAATAGCTTGATAGTGAGCTCTCATGGAGCCTCACAGATAATCAGAGCAGGGTTGGGGCCTCTCAACACCAAACTTAGAGTTTGGTTGTGGCCTCTCAACACCAAACTTAGAATTTGGTTGTGGCCTCCCAACACCAAACTTAGAGTTTGAATGTGGGGGGTTTTATTTGACTCTGTATTGAGAGAAGCTTTTCATGCTTCCTCTCCGTGGTTACAGAAGGAGAACCTTGAGTCTTGAATACAAGGTAGTCCTCATTCAACTTGAGGACTAACTCTCCTCTGTTAACATCAATCACAGCTTTTGCTATGGCTAGGAAGGATCTGCCAAGGATGATGGATTCATCCTCATCCTTCCCAGTGTCTAGGATTATGAAATCAGCAGGGGTGTAAAGGCCTTCAACCTTCACTAGCACGTCTTCTACTAGTCCATAAGCCTATTTCATTGATTTGTCTGTCATCTCTAGTGAGATTCTTGTAGCTTGTACCTCAAAGATTCCCAGTTTCTCCATTACAGAGAGTGGCATGAGGTTTATCCCTGACCCTAGGTCGCATAGAGCCTTCTCAAAGGTCATGGTGCATATAGTACAAGGTATGAAGAATTTTCTGGGATCCGGTTTCTTCTGAGGTAATGTCTGCCTCATTAATGCATTCAGTTCATTGGTGAATAAGGGGGGTTCATCCTCCTAAGTCTCAGTACCAAATAAATTAGCATTCAGCTTCATGATTGCTCCTAGATATTTAGCAACTTTCTCTTCAGTGATGTCTTCATCCTCTTCAGTGGAAGAATATTTATCAGAGCTCATGAATGGCAGAAAGAAGTTCAATGGAATCTCTATGGTCTCTGTATGAGCCTCAGATTCCTTTGGTTCCTCAAAGGGAAACTCCTTTCTGTCCAGAGGACGTCCCATGAGGCTTTTCTCACTGGGACTCACGTCCTCCTCACTCTCTCCAAGTTCGGCCATGTTGGTCATGGTTATGGCCTTGCACTCTCTCTTGGAATTTTCTTCTGTATTGCTTGGGAGAGTACTGGGAGGAGTTTCAGTAATCTTCTTACTCAGCTGACCCACCTGTGCCTCTAAATTTCTAATGGAGGACCTTGTTTCATTCATGAAACTTAGTGTGGTCTTGGATAGATCAAAGACTATGGTTGCCAGGCCAGAATGGCTCTGTTCAGAATTCTCTGTCTGTTGCTGAGAAGATGATAGAAAAGGCTTGCTATTGCTAAACCTATCTCTTCCATCATTATTATTGAAGCCTTGTTGAGGCTTCTGTTGGTCCTTCCATGAGAAAATTGGATGATTTCTCCCTGAAGGATTATAGGTGTTTCCATAGGGTTCTCCCATGTAATTCACCACTGCCATTGCAGGGTTCTCAGGATCATAAGCTTCTTCTTCAGAAGATGCTTCTTTAGTACAATTGGATGCAGCTTGCAATCCATTCAGACTCTAAGAAATCATTTTGACTTACTGAGTCAATATTTAGTTCTGAGCCAATATGGCATTCAGAGTATCAATTTCAAGAACTCCCTTCTTCTGAGGTGTCCCATTGTTCACAGGACTCCTCTCAAAGGTGTACATGAACTGGTTATTTGCAACCATTTCAATGAGTTCCTGAGCTTCTGCAGGGGTTTTCAGATGAAGAGATCCTCCTGTAGAATGGTCCAATGACATTTTTGACAACTCAGACAGACCATCATAGAATATACATATGATGCTCCATTTTGGAAGCATGTTAGTAGGACACCTTTTGATCAATTGCTTATATCTTTCCCAAGCTTCATAGAGGGACTCACCTTCCTTCTGTCTGAAGGTTTAGATTTCCACTCTAAGCTTGCTCATCTTTTGAGGTGGAAAGAATTTGGCTAGGAAAGCACTGACCAGCTTTTCCCAAGAGTTCAGGCTTTCCTTAGGTTGTGAATCCAACCATGTTCTAGCTCTGTCTCTTACAGCAAAAGGGAAAAGCATAAGCCTGCAGACCTCGGGATCCACTCCATTAGTCTTGACAGTGTCACAGATTTGCAAGAATTCAGCTAAGAACTGATGAGGATCTTCCAATGGAAGTCCATGAAACTTGCAATTCTGTTGTATTAGAAAAACTAATTAAGGCTTAAGCTCAAAGTTGTTTGCTCCAATGGCAGGAAATGAGATGCTTCTTCCATAGAAATTAGAAGTTGGTGTAGTAAAATCACCAAGCACCTTCCTTGCATTATTGTTGTTGGGTTCGGCCATAGCTATTTTCTCTGTTTTGAAAATTTTAGTTAGGTCATCTTCAGAGTATTGTGCTTTAGCT
Source organism: Arachis ipaensis (assembly GCF_000816755.2). Lineage (NCBI taxonomy): Eukaryota > Viridiplantae > Streptophyta > Magnoliopsida > Fabales > Fabaceae > Arachis > Arachis ipaensis. Next base: position 52,715,511 of record NC_029786.2, on the reverse strand, counting down.
TCTCTTAGTTTCCTCTTAAGAGTCCTTTTAGGTTCAGGATCAGCTTCAACAAGAATGCCTTTATCCTTGTTCCTAATCTGAGCAACAAGATAAACCGTCAGTTGTCCAAACTCGAACAATCTCCGGCAATGGCGCCAAAATCTTGGTACGCGAAATCGTGATTATTCATTCCCTGGCTATAGTGCCAAAAACTTGGTGTGGGAGAACGTGATCTTAAGACTTTTTAACAATTCCGTGTAACTGACCAGCAAGTGCACTAGGTCGTCCAAGTAATACCTTACATGAGTAAGGGTCGATCCCACAGAGATTGTCGGCTTGAAGCAAGCTATGGTCATCTTGTAAATCTCAGTCAGGCGGATTCAAATGATTATGAGGTTTTGATAATTAAAATATAAATAAAATATAAAATAAGATAGAAATACTTATGTAATTCATTGGTGGGATTTCAGATAAGCGTATGGAGATGTTTGTTGCTTTTGAATCTCTGCTTTTCTACTGTCTTCATTCAACCATTCATACTCCTTTCCATGGCAAGCTGTATGTTAGGGGATCACCATTGTCAATGGCTACCATCCGTCCTCTCAGTGAAAATGGTCCAAATGTGCTGTCACCGCACGCATAATCATCTGTTGGTTCTCACTCATGTTGGAATAGGATCCATTGATCCTTTTGCGTCTGTCACTACGCCCAACACTCATGAGTTTGAAGCTCTTCATAGTCATCCCATCCCAGATCCTACTCGAAATACCACAGATAAGGTTTAGACTTTTCGGATCTCAAGAATGCTGCTAATTGATTCTAGCTTATACCACGAAGACTCTGATCTCAAGGAATTGAAGGCTCTATTGTCAGGAGAGACAATCAAACGCATGGACCAGGAATTCAAGAGATATGCATTCAAGCTTGTTTTCATGTAGAACAAAAGTGTTTGTCAGGTACACGTTCATAAGTGAGAATGGTGATAAGTGTCACTTGATCATCACATTCATCATGTTCTTATGTGCGAATGAATATCTTAGAAAAAGAATAAGCTTGAATTGAATATAAAACCAATAGTACTTTGCATTAATTCATGAGGAACAACAGAGCTCCACACCTTAATTTATGGGGTGTAGAAACTCCACTGTTGAAAATACATAAGTGATAATGGTCCAGGCATGGCCGAATGGCCAGCCCCCAAAACATGATCAAAGATGAAAAGATAGATTCCAAAATGATCTAAAGATGTGAAATAAATCACTAAAAGTAGTTTTTATACCAAACTAGTCACTAGGGTTTACAGAAAATGAGTAACTAAGTGCAGATAGTGCAGAAATCCACTTCTGCGGCCCACTTGGTGTGTGCTTGGGCTGAGCATTGAAGCTTTCTCGTGTAGAGACTCTTCTTGGAGTTAAACGCCAGCTTTGGTGCCAGTTTGGGCGTTTAACTCCAGCTTTTATTCCAGTTCTGGTGTTTAACGCTAGAATAGGGTAGAAAGTGGGCGTTCAAACGCCAATTTGCGTTATCAAAACTCGGGCAAAGTATGGACTATTATATATTTCTGGAAATCCTAGGATGTCTACTTCCCAACGCAATTGAGAGCATGCCAATTGGGTTTCTGTAGCTCCAGAAAATCCATTTCGAGTGCAGAGAGGTCAGAATCTAACAGCATCTGCAATCCTTTTTCAGCCTCTGAATCAGATTTTTGCTCAGGTCCTTCAATTTCAGCCAGAAAATACCTGAAATCACAGAAAAACACACAAACTCATAGTAAAGTCCAGAAATGTGAATTTTTCTTGAAAACTAATAAAAATATACTAAAAGGTATCTAGATCCTACTAAAAACTACCTAAAAATAATGCCAAAAAGCGTATAAATTATCCACTCATCAAGTGTCCAAGATGTCATTGGATCACTCTGCTGGTGGCTCTCTTCACCTGAAGAAGATGCCTACAGAAGCCCAGGAACTCATTGAAATGGTTGCAAATAACCAGTTCGTGTACACTTCTGAAAGGAATCCTGTGAATAATGGGACAACTCAGAAGAAAGTAGTTCTTGAGATTGATACTCTGAATGCAATGTTGGCTCAGAATAAAATATTGACTTAGCAAGTCAATATGATTTCTCAGAGTCTGTCTAGAATGCAAGCTGCATCAGGCAGTACTAAGGAGGCTTCATCTGAAGAAGAAGCCTATGATCCTGGGAATCCTGCAATGGCAGAGTTGAATTACATGGGAGAATCCTATGGAAACACCTATAACCCTTTATGGAGGAATCATCCTAATCTCTCATGGAATGATCAACAGAAGCCTAATCAAGGCTTCAATAATAATAATGGTAGAAGAAACCAGTTTGGCAATAGCAAACCTTTCCCATCATCTTCTCAGCAACAAACAAAGAATTCTAAGCAGAGCCACTCTGACTTAGCAACTGTAGTCTCTGATCTATCTAAGACCACTCTCAGTTTCATGACTAAAGCAAAGTCCTCCATTAGAAATTTGGAGGCGCAAGTGGGTCAGCTGAGTAAAAAAGTTACTGAACTCCCTCCCAGTACTCTCCCAAGCAATACAGAAGAGAATCCAAAAAGAGAGTGCAAGGCCATAAACATGTCTCACACGGCTGAACCTGTAGAGGAGGGAAAGGCAGTTATTTCCAGTGAGGAAAACCTCAATGGACGTCCACTGGCCTCCAAGGAGTTCCCTAATGAGGAACCAAAGGAATCTGAGCCTCATATAGAGACCATAGAGATTCCACTAAACTTACTGTTGCCATTCATGAGCTCTGAGGAGTATTCTTCCTCTGAAGAGGATGAAGATATTGCTGAAGAGCAAGTTGCTCAATATCTAGGAGCAATCATGAAGCTGAACACCAAGTTATTTGGTAATGAGACTTGGGAGGATGAACCTCCATTGCTCATCAATGAACTAAATGATCTGGTTCAACTGAAATTACCTCAGAAAAAACAGGATCCTGAAAAGTTCTTAATACCTTGTACCATAGGCACCATGACCTTTAAGAAGGCTCTGTGTGACCTTGGGTCAAGTATAAACCTGATGCTACTCTCTGTAATGGAGAAACTAGGGATCTTTGAGGTGCAAGCTGCAAGAATCTCATTAGAAATGATAGACAATTCAAGGAAACAGGCTTTTGGACTTGTAGAGGATGTCTTAGTGAAGGTTGAAGGCTATTACAACCTTGCTGATTTTATAATCCTAGACACTGGGAAGGATGAAGATGAATCCATCATCCTTGGAAGACCCTTCCTAGCCACAGCAAGAGCTGTGATTGATATGGACAGAGGAGAGCTAGTCCTTCAATTGAATGAAGACTACCTTGTGTTTAAGGCTCAAGGATCTTCTTCTGTAACTATGGAGAGGAAGCATGAAAAGCTTCTCTCAATACAGAGTCAAACAAAACCCCCACACTCAACTTCTAAGTTTGGTGTTGGGAGGCCACCATTAAGCTCTAAGTCTCTGTGAAGCTCTCTAAGAGCTTCACTGTCAAGCTATTGACATTAAAGAAGCGCTTATTGGGAGGCAACCTAATGTTATTTAATTATATTTATTTTATTTTCCATTGTTATTTTATATTTTTTTAGGTTGATGATCTTGTGAAGCCACAAAAACAACTGAAAAATCAAAAACAGAATGAAAAACAGCATTAAAAATAGCACACTCTGGAGGCAGGCTTACTGGCATTTAAACGCCAGTAAGGATAGCAGAATGGGCGATTAACGCCCAGCCTGGCAACATTCTGGGTGTTAAATGCCAGAATGGGCAGCACTCTGGGCGTTTAACGCCAGAAAGGGCTGTCTGGCATCTGGCTGGCGTTAAACGCCAGAAATGGGCATCTGATTGGCATTTAACGCCAGAAATGGGTAGTAGAGTGGCGTTTAACGCTAGGAAAGGTAGCAGAGCTGGCATTAAACCCCAGGAAAGGTAGCAAAGTTGGCGTTTAACGCTGGATTTGGCACACTAAGGGCGTTTGAATGCCAGATTGGTGCAAGGACTCGAATTCCTTGACATCTCAGGATCTGTCGACCCCACAGGATCCCCACCTACCCCACTTCTTCTTCTCTCCTCTTCACACCTTTCCATAACACTCTTCCCCAAACACCATTGACCAATTCCATCAAAACCTCTTCCCCAAACACCCCTCATCTATCAAATCTTACCCTCTTCCCCATACTCTCTTCACCACTCACATCCATCCATCATTAAACCCCACCTACCTCACCATTCAAATTCAAACCACTTCCCTTCCAAACCCACCCACTCATGATCGAAACCCCTGGTGCACGAAATTAAAATCACACTTTTGCAACTCCGCACAACTAACCAGCAAGTGCACTGGGTCGTCCAAGTAATACCTTACGTGAGTAAGGGTCGATCCAACGGAGATTGTTGGCTTGAAGCAAGCTATGGTTATCTTGTAACTCTTAGTCAGAATATCAATAATTCTCAGATTTAATTGTAAAAAGTAAAAGAACATGAAATAAATACTTGTTATGTAGTAATGAAGAACATGTTGAGGCTTTGGAGATGCTTTGTCTTCTGATTCTCTGCTTTCCTACTATCTTATTCTTCATGCACGCAAGGCTCCTTCCATGGCAAGCTTTAAGTTGGGCATCACCGTTGTCAATGGCTACTTCCCATCCTCTCAGTGAAAATGTTCCAAATGCGCTGTCACCGCACGGCTAATCATCTGTCGGTTCTCGATCATGTCGGAATAGGATCCATTGATCCTTTTGCGTCTGTCACTACACCCAACACTCGCGAGTTTGAAGCTCGTCACAGTCATCCCTTCCCAGATTCTACTCAGAATACCACAGACAAGGTTTAGACGTTCCGGATCTCAGGAATGGCCGCCAATAATTCTAGCTTATACCACGAAGACTCTGATCTGAATCATGAGGCCAAGAGATATGCATTCAGTCTAAGGTAGAACGGAGGTGGTTGTCAGACACGCGTTCATAGGTGAGAATGATGATGAGTGTCACGGATCATCACATTCATCAGGTTGAAGTGCGAATGAATATCTTAGAATAGAAGCAAGCGTGATAGAATGGAAAATAGTGGTAATTGCATTAATTCATGAAGAACAGCAGAGCTCCTCACCTCCAACAATGGGGTTTAGAGACTCATGCCATAGAGAATACAATAAGAAACGTGTAAAGTGTCATGATGTACAAGATGAATCACTAAAAGTAGCTTTTATAGTAAACTGGTGACCTAGGGTTACAGAAAATGAGTAACCTAGGGTGTTCAGTGTAAAAATCCACTTCCGGGGCCCACTTGGTGTGTGCTTGGGCTGAGCATTGAAGCTTTCATGTGTAGAGACTTTTCTTGGAGTTAAACACCAGCTTTTGTGCCTGTTTGGGCGTTTAACTCTAGTTTTTATGCCAGTTCCGGCGTTAAACGCCAGAATTCTTAAGCTGACTTGGAACGCCTGTTTGGGCCATCAAATCTTGAGAAAAGTATGGACTATTATATATTGCTGGAATGCCCATGATGTCTACTTTCCAATGCAATTCAGAGCGCACCAATTGGGCTTTTGTAACTCCAGAAAATCCACTTTGAGTGTACGGAGGTCAGAATCCAACAGCATCTGCAGTCCTTTTTCAGCCTCTGAATCAGATTTTTGCTCAGGTCCCTCAATTTCAGCCAGAAAATACCTGAAATCACAGAAAAATACACAAACTCATAGTAAAGTCTAGAAAAGAGAATTTTAAATAAAAACTAATAAAAAATATAACAAAAACTAATTAAAATATACTAAAAACATACTAAAAATAATGCCAAAAAGCGTATAAATTATCCGATCATCACAACACCAAACTTAAATTGTTGCTTGTCCCCAAGCAACTGAAAATCAAATAGGATAAAAAGAAGAGAATATACAATGAATTCCAAAAACATCTATGAAGATCAGTATTAATTAGATGAGCGGGGCTTTTAGCTTTTTGCTTCTGAACAGTTTTGGCATCTCACTTTATTCCTTGAAGTTCAGAATGATTGGCATCTATAGGAACTCAGAATCCAGATAGTGTTATTGATTCTCCTAGTTAAGTATGTTGATTCTTGAACATAGCTACTTTATGAGTCTTGGCTGTGGCCCTAAGCACTTTGTTTTCCAGTATTACCACTGGATATATAAATGCCACAGACACATAACTGGGTGAACCTTTTCAGATTGTGACTCAGCTTTGCTAGAGTCCCCAATTAGAGGTGTCCAGGGTTCTTAAGCACACTCTTCTTTTTGCTTTGGACCTCGACTTTAACCGCTCAGTCTCAAGTTCTCACTTGACACCTTCACGCCACAAGT
>NC_029786.2:52701551-52708534 GCF_000816755.2 Arachis ipaensis | reverse complement strand
TTAAACTGTTTTAAAATTTGAAATTCATGTACTTCTTTTTCTTTTTCAATTAAAAATACTTTTTATTTAAGAAAGGTGATGGATTCATAGGACATTCATAGCTTTAAGACATAAACTTTAAATTTTTATTGATTATGGAATAAAAATAAGACTAAAAAATAAATATAAGCGCAGACCCATAATAATAGAAGACAGAAAATTAAAAGCAGAAGAATAAATGACTCTTAAAATAGACTCTTAATAATAAAGGTTATCACAGAGTTAGGACTCAACAACCTTGATTTTGAGGAGTTGATGCTCCCTCAATCTGTGGGGTGCTTGGTCCTTCAAGGGAGAGCTTCTGGTGCTTCAGCTCCTTTAGCTCACGCCCCTGCTTCTCCTGTTCCTTCAGCAGTTTGCAGAGCATACAGTTTTGATTCTGCTGTTCTTCCTTAAGTTGTTCCATAGCTTTCTGTAGCTTAGTAACACATGCTTCTAGGCGGGTCCAGTAGTCAATTTCAGAAATTTCTGGGAGGAACTCCTGCGCCCTCCTTTTTATGGAGTTGTCTTGCACTTGTTCTTTCATTGACTTCTTGGTGATTGGGTGTTCAATTGGGATGAATTCATCTACTCCCATTCTTACCCCAGTATCTTTACATAGCAGAGAAATTAAGCTTGGGTAGGCCAGTTTGGCTTCAGTGGAGTTCTTGTTTGCAATTGTGTAAATCTCACAAGAAATCAGATGATGAATCTCCACTTCTTTTCCAAGCATAATACAATGAATCATCACTGCTCTTTTGATAGTGACCTCAGAGCGGTTACTAGTGGGCAATATAGAACGCCCAATGAAGTCCAACCAGCCTCTTGCAACTGGTTTGAGATCTCCCCTCTTGAGTTGATTTCGGACACCTTTTGAATTGGTTATCCACTTAGTTCCAGGGAGGCATATGTCCTCTAGAACTTGATCCAACCCCTTATCTACTCTCACCATTCTCCTATTAAAGAATTCTGGATCATCTTGTAGTTGAGGCAATTTGAAGATCTCTCTTATTTTGTCCAGATGGAAGTAAATAAGCCTCCCTCTGACCATGGTTCGGTAGGTATGAAAGGCGGTTCCAGTTATTCTCTGCTTATCTGTCAGCCACAGATTTGAGTAGAATTCCTAAACCATGTTTCTTCCAACCTTTGTCTCAGGATTGGCAAAAATTTCCCATCCTCTGTTTCAAATTTGCTCTTGGATCTCCGGATATTCATCCTCTTTCAGATTGAATTTAACTTCCAGGATCACTGACCTCAGACCCATTATTTTGTGGTAATGGTCTGCATGTTCTTTGGTTAAGAACCTCTCTTGATTCCAAAGACTCTTTGGAGTATTCTCTTTCTTGCCTCTTGATTTGGTTTGTTTTCCCTTAGGTGCCATGATCTTGATGAGCCTTAGCTCAGTGATCACGGAAAAACACACCAAACTTAGAGGTTTGCTTGCCCTTAAGCAAAAGAAAGGAAAGGGGAGAGAGAGGAGAAGAGGTAAATTCGAATGGTGTAGAGGAGGGGGTGGCCGAATGTATATTTATAGGAGGAGGGGAGGGATTTCGAAAAATTTGAAAGAGATATAACATAGAGATATGATTGATGGAAGAAAATAAAATCATGATATGAAAAAGATGAGATTTGTAATTGAAAAAGATATAAAGATGTTAAATCTGAAAATTTGGTTATGCATCTAAGAATTAAAAGATGATATGATGAGTTGAAAAATATTTGGAAAGAAATTAAGAAGATAATTGAGTTTTTGAAGAAGATTTGGGAAGGATTTGAAAGAAAATTGAAAAGAGATTAGAAAATGTTTGAATTTTTGAAAATTGAGGGTGAATGATGAAAGTTTGAAACATGTTTATGCAGAAAAGTATGAATCAAAACATGAAAATTTGAAAAAATTTGAAGTTGAAAACAAAATCTCCTCCCCCTGCCTTTCTGGCGTTAAATGGCCAGAATGGTATCCATTCTGGCGTTTAACGCCCAATTGTTGGCCATTATGGGCATTTAATGCCCAGCCAGGTACCCTGGCTGGCGTTAAACGCCAGAAACCCCTTTATCACTGGGCGTTTTGCTGAACGCCCAGGATGCTGCAATTCTGGCATTAAACACCCAGAATGGTACCCATTCTGGCGTTTAACGCCCAAAATGCCCTTTACTGGCGTTTTCTTGCCAGCAATCTCCTTTTCTCTGCTTTTTGCACTGAATCCTTCTATAACTCTATGAATTCCTTCAATTTTGATGTTTAACCTTTGAAGAAAAATGTATATCAAACTTCTACAAGTATTAATTAAGACAAATAACTTGCTAATGGCTGGGTTGCCTCCCAGCAAGTGCTTCTTTATTGTCTTTAGCTGGACCTTTACTTAGCTTCAATCAAGCCTCAGTTTTGAGCATTCTTGCTCAAAATTGCTTTCAAGATAATGTTTGATTCTCTGTCCATTAACAATGAACTTTTTGTCAGAATCAATATCTTGAAGCTCAACATAACCATATGGTGACACTCCTATGATCACATATGGTCCCCTCCACCGGGATTTTAATTTCCCGAGGAATAATCTGAGCCTAGAGTTGAACAGTAAAACTTTTTGTCCTGGCTCAAAGACTCTGGATGACAATTTCTTGTCATGCCACTTTTTTGCTTTTTCCTTATAAATTTTTGCATTTTCAAAAGCATTGAGTCTGAACTCCTCTAGCTCATTTAGCTGGAGCAATCTTTTCTCACCAGCTAACTTAGCATCCATGTTTAGGAATCTGGTTTCCCAGTAGGCTTTATGTTCCAGTTCCACGGGCAGATGACAAGCCTTGCCATACACAAGCTAGTATGGGGAGGTTCCTATAGGAGTCTTGAATGCTGTTCTGTATGCCCACAGAGCATCATCCAAGCTCTTTGCCCAATCCTTTCTACGGGCAATTACAGTCCGTTCCAGGATTCTCTTTAATTCTCTGTTAGAGACTTCAGCCTGCCCATTTGTTTGTGGATGATACGGAGTTGCTACTTTGTGGCTAATTCTATATCGAACCATAGCAGAGTAAAGCTGTTTATTGCAGAAATGGGTGCCCCCATCACTGATTAGTACTCTGGAAACACCAAATCTGCTGAAAATATGTTTCTGGAGGAACTTCAGCACAGTCTTGGTATCATTAGTGGGTGTGGCAATTGCTTCCACCCATTTAGATACGTAGTCTACTGCCACCAGAATGTAAGTGTTTGAGTATGATGGTGGGAAAGGACCCATGAACTCAATACCCCATACATCAAATAACTCAATCTCTAAAATCCCTTGTTGAGGCATGGCATAACCATGAGGCAAGTTACCAGCTCTTTGGCAACTGTCACAGTTACGCACAAACTCTCGGGCATCTCTATAGAGAGTAGGCCAATAGAAGCCACATTGGAGGACTATAGTGGCTGTTCGCTCACTTGCGAAATGTCCTCCATACTGTGATCCATGGCAATGCCATAGGATCTTTTGTGCCTCCTCTCTAGAGATGCATCTGCGGATCATTCCATCTGCGCATCTCTTAAAGAGATATGGTTCATCCCATAAGTAGTACTTTGCATCAGAAATTAGTTTTTTCTTTTGCAACCTGCTGTATTCCTGGGGTATGAACCTCACAGCTTTATAATTTGCAATGTCTGCAAACCATGGTTCTTCCTGAATGGCAAACAATTGCTCATCTGGAAAGGTCTCAGAGATCTCAGTAGGAGAGAGGGATGCCCCTGCTACTGGTTCTATCCGAGACAGGTGATCAGCTACCTGGTTCTCTGTCCCTTTTCTGTCTCTTATTTCTATATCAAACTCTTGCAGAAGCAACACCTATCTTATGAGCCTGGGTTTTGAATCCTGCTTTGTGAGTAGATATTTAAGAGCATCATGGTCAGTATACACAATCACTTTTGAACCTACTAAATAGGATCTAAACTTGTCAATGTCATAAACCACTGTAAGTAACTCTTTTTCTGTGGTTGTGTAATTCTTCTGTGCGTCATTTAGAACACGAATGGCATTGTAAATGACGTGCAGAAGCTTGTTATTCCTTTGTCCCAACACTGCACGAATGGCATGGTCACTGGCATCACATATTAATTCGAATGGTAATGTCCAGTCAGGTGCAGAAATGACTGGTGCTGTGACCAGCTTGGCTTTCAGGGTCTCAAACACCTGCAGACACTCTGTGTCAAACACAAATGGCGTGTCAGTAGCTAGCAGGTTGCTTAGAGGTTTTGCAATTTTTGAAAAATCCTTTATAAACCTCCTATAGAATCCTGCATGCATCAGAAAGCTTCTGATTGCCTTAACATTGGCAGGTGGAGGTAATTTCTCAATTACCTCTACCTTGGCTTGATCCCCCTCTATCCCCTTGTTTGAAATTTTGTCTAGCATCTGGTCTATGAATGGTAAAGGAAAATGATCCTTTCTGGTGGCTGTATTGAGCCTTCTGTAGTCAATACACATACGCCACCGTGTAACCGTTCTTGTGGGAACCAGTTCATTCTTTTCATTATGAATCACTGTCATGCCTCCCTTCTTGGGGACAACTTGGACAGGGCTCACCCAGGGGCTATCAGAAATAGGGTAAATAATCCCAGCCTCTAGTAACTTAGAGACCTCTTTCTGTACCACTTCCTTCATGGCTGGATTTAGCCGCCTCTGTGGTTGAACCACTGGCTTAGCATCATCCTCTAATAGGATCTTGTGCATGCATCTTGCTGGGCTAATGCCCTTAAGATCACTTATGGACCACCCAAGAGTTGTCTTGTGTGTTGTTAGCACTTGAATTAGTGCTTTCTCTTCCTGTGGATTTAAAGCAGAGCTTATGATCACTGGAAAAGTGTCACCCTCTCCCAGAAATGCATATTTCAGGGATGGTGGTAGTGGTTTGAGCTCTGGTTTAGGAGGTTTCTCCTCTTCCTGAGGGATTTTTAGAGGTTCTTTTATTTTCTCTGGTTCCTCCAAATCAGGCTGAACATCTTTAAAGATGTCCTCTAGCTCTGATTCAAGACTCTCAGTCATATTGATCTCTTCCACCAAAGAGTCAATAATATCAGTGCTCATGCAGTCATTTGATGTGTCTGGATGCTGCATAGCTTTGACAGCATTTAACTTGAACTCATCCTCATTGACTCTCAGGGTCACTTCCCCTTTTTGTACATCAATAAGAGTTCGTCCAGTTGCTAAGAAAGGTCTTCCTAGAATGAGAGTTGCACTCTTGTGCTCCTCTATTTCCAGCACTACAAAGTCAGTGGGAAAGGCAAATGGCCCAACCTTGACAATCATGTCCTCGATGATGCCTGATGGATATTTAATGGAGCCATCAGCAAGTTGAAGACATATCCGGGTTGGTTTGACTTCTTCAGTCAACCCAAGCTTTCTAATAGTGGATGCAGGTATTAGGTTGATACTTGCTCCAAGGTCACATAGAGCTGTCTTGGTGCAAGCACCCTCTAATGTGCATGGTATCATAAAGCTTCCTGGATCTTGAAGCTTTTCTGGTAAGCTTTTTAGAATGACTGCACTGCATTCTTCAGTGAGAAACACCTTTTCAGTTTCTCTCCAATCCTTCTTATGACTTAAGATCTCTTTCATGAACTTAGCATAAGAGGGTATTTGCACAAGTGCCTCTGCAAACGGGATCTTTATTTCAAGAGTCCTGAGATAGTCTGCAAAGCGGGCAAATTGTTTATCCTGTTTCGCTTGGCGGAGCTTTTTAGGATAAGGCATATTGGCTTTATATTCTTCAACCTTAGTTGCTGCAGGTTTATTCCCTACAGAAGTGGTTAGAGAAGCCTTCTTAGAGGGGTTACTATCAGCACTTTCAGGTGTCTGATCCCTCATTGGCATTTGAACGCCAGGAATGGGGGCTGAATGGGCGTTTAACGCCAGGTTCCCACCCTTTTCTGGCGTTTGAACGCCAGATTTGGGCATCCATTGGGCGTTTAACGCCAGTTTTTCCCCTTTTTCTGGCATTTGAATGCCAGAGTTATTCCTCTCTGGGCTCCTGATGTCCTCAGAGGGATTTTGGGTATTGGTTTGGTCATCCTCTGTCATTTGTTCCTTTCTTGACTTTTTGCTATTTTGAGATGAGTTATTCAATGTCTTCCCGCTCCTTAGTTGGACAGCTTGGCATTCTTCTGTTATCTGTTTAGATAGCTGCTGTCTTGTCTGATTCAATTGTGCTTCTATATTCTTGTTAGCATTTTTAGTGTCTTGGAGCATCTCTTTGAATTCTGCTAATTGTTTTGTCATAAGGAGTAATTGCTGATTAAGTTCAACAATCTGTTCTTGAGGATTGGGATAAGTAGTTACCGCCATAGCCTCTTCTTTTATGGAGGACTCACTGTTTGAGTACAGATGTTAATTTTTAGCAACAGTATCTATGAATTCTTGAGCCTCTTCAATTGTTTTTCTCATGTGTATAGATCCACCAGCTGAGTGGTCTAGAGACATCTGAGCTTTTTCTGTAAGTCCATAGTAGAAGATGTCTAACTGTACCCACTCTGAAAACATTTCAGAGGGGCATTTTCTTAGCATCCCTCTGTACCTCTCTCAGGCATTATAAAGGGATTCATGATCCTCTTGTTTAAAGCCTTGGATGTCCAGCCTTAGCTGTGTCATCCTTTTTGGAGGGTAAAATTGATTCAGGAATTTGTCTGATAACTGTCTCCATGTTTTTATGCTTGCTGTGGGTTGGTTATTTAACCACCTCTTAGCTTGATCTTTTACAGCAAATGAAAATAGTAATAATCTGTAGACATCCTAATCTACTTCTTTATCACGTACTGTGTCAGCAATTTGTAAGAACTGTGCCAGAAACTCAGTAGGTTCTTCCTGTGGAAGACTAGAATACTGGCAATTTTGCTGCACCATGATAATGAGCTGAGGATTTAGCTCAAGGCTGCTTACTTTGATGGGAGGTATACAGATGCTACTCCCATATGCAGCTATAATGGGGTTAGCATATGACCC
>NC_029786.2:52663845-52701544 GCF_000816755.2 Arachis ipaensis | reverse complement strand
GAACACCAAGAACACTTTGAAGATCAAGATGAACACCAAGAATAATTTTTGAAAAATTTTTAAGTAAATAAAAGCACAAGGAACACCAAACTTAAAATTTTTAGAAAATCAAGCACAATATTTTCGAAAAATTAAGGAAAAACAAAGAAGACACCAAACTTAGAATTTTTAAAGATCAAGAAAGACAAAGAACATGCAAATTCGAAAAAATTAAAAGAGAGTAAAAGCATGCAATTGACACCAAACTTAAAATATGAAACTAAACTCAAATAAAAGACTCTAAACCAAGAAAGACTAAGAATATGCAAATTCAAAAAAATTAAAAGAGAGTAAAAGCATGCAATTGACACCAAACTTAAAATATGAAACTAAACTCAAATAAAAGACTCTAAACCAACAAAAATAAAATATTCCTAATCTAAGCAACAAGATAAACCGTCAGTTGTCCAAACTCGAACAATCCCCGGCAACGGCGCCAAAAACTTGGTGCACGAAATTACAATCACACTTTTGCAACTCCGCACAACTAACCAGCAAGTGCACTGGGTCGTCCAAGTAATACCTTACGTGAGTAAGGGTCGATCCCACGGAGATTGTCGGCTTGAAGCAAGCGATGGTTATCTTGTAACTCTTAGTCAGGATATCAATAATTCTCAGATTTAATTGTAAAAAGTAAAAGAACATGAGATAAATACTTGTTATGCAGTAATGAAGAACAGGTTGAGGCTTTGGAGATGCTTTGTCTTCTGAATATCTGCTTTCCTACTATCTTCTTCTTCATGCACGCAAGGCTCCTTCCATGGCAAGCTTTAAGTTGGACATCACCGTTGTCAATGGCTACTTCTTGTCCTCTCAGTGAAAATGTTCCAAATGCGTTGTCACCGCACGGCTAATCATCTGTCGGTTCTCGATCATGTCGGAATAGGATCCATTGATCCTTTTGCGTCTGTCACTACGCCCAACACTCACGAGTTTGAAGTTTATCACAGTCATCCCTTCCCAGATTCTACTCAGAATACCACAGACAAGGTTTAGACATTCTGGATCTCAGGAATAGCCGCCAATAATTCTAGCTTATTCGTGCGCAGAAATTGTGATTACACTTTAATTATGTAAAATTCATCGCTCTTTCTTTCCTTGGTAATGGCGTCAAAAAAATGATGCCAATACCATGGTTCACAACTTCGCACAACTAACCAGCAAGTGCACTAGGTCGTCCAAGTAATACCTTACGTGAGTAAGGGTCGAATCCCACGGAGATTGTTGGTATGAAGCAAGCTATGGTCACCTTGCGAATCTCAGTCAGGTAGGGTTAAATGTGATTGGATTAGATAATCAAAAGATAAATAATAAAGGATAGTAATACTTACGTAATTCATTGGTGAGAATTTCAGATAAGCATTCATAGGGAATGATGATGATTGTCACGTTCATCACATTCAGGTTGAAGTGCGAATGAATATCTTAGAAGCGAAATAAGATGAATTGAATAGAAAACAGTAGTACTTTGCATTAATCTTTGAGGAACAGTAGAGCTCCACACCTTAATCTATGGAGTGTAGAAACTCTACCGTTGAAAATACATGAGTGAAAGATCCAGGCATGGCCGAATGGCCAGCCCCCCTGATCTAAGAACCAGGCATCCAAAGATGTCAAATACAATAGTAAAAAGTTCTATTTATAATAAACTAGCTACTAGGGTTTACAGAAGTAAGTAATTGATGCATAAATCTACTTTCGGGGCCCACTTGGTGTGTGTTTGGGCTGAGCTTGAGTGTTACACGTGTAGAGGTCCTTCTTGGAGTTGAACGCCAGTTCTGGTGCCAGTTTGGGCGTTCAACTCTGGTTTTGGATCCTTTTCTGGCGCTGGACGCCAGAATTGGGCAGAGAGCTGGTGTTGAACGCCAGTTTGCGTCGTCTATTCTTAGCCAAAGTATGGACTATTATATATTTCTGGAAAGCCCTGGATGTCTACTTTCCAACGCAATTGGAAGCGCGCCATTTTGAGTTCTGTAGCTCCAGAAAATCTATTTTGAGTGCAGGGAGGTCAGAATTCAACAGCATCAGCAGTCCTTCTTCAACCTTTGAATCTGATTTTTTCTCAAGTCCCTCAATTTCAGTCAGAAAATATCTGAAATCACAGAAAAACACACAAACTCATAGTAAAGTCCAGAAATGTGAATATAATATAAAAACTAATGAAAACATCCCTAAAAATAACTAGATCCTACTAAAAACATACTAAAAACAATGCCAAAAAGCGTATAAATTATCCGCTCATCACAACACCAAACTTAAATTGTTGCTTGTCCCCAAGCAACTGAAAGTCAAATAGGATAAAAAGAAGAGAATATACTATAAATTCCAAACTATCAATGAAACATAGCTCCAATTAAATGAGCGGGACTTATAGCTTTTTGCCTCTTGAATAGTTTTGGCATCTTACTTTATCCATTAAAGTTTAGAATGATTGGCATCTATAGGAACTCAGAGTTCAGATAGTGTTATTGATTCTCTTAGTTCAGTATGATGATTCTTGAACACAGCTATTTTATGAGTCTTGGCCGTGGCCCTAAGCACTTTGTTTTCCAGTATTACCACCGGATACATAAATGCCACAGACACATAATTGGGTGAACCTTTTCAGATTGTGACTCAGCTTTGCTAAAGTCCCCAATTAGAGGTGTCCATGGTTCTTAAGCATACTCTTTTATTTTGCTTTGGACCTTGACTTTAACCGCTCAGTCTCAAGTTTTCACTTGACACCTACACGCCACAAGCACATGGTTAGGGACAGCTTGGTTTAGCTGCTTAGACCAGGATTTTATTCCTTTAGGCCCTCCTATCCACTGATGCTCAAAGCCTTGGGATCCTTTTTTTTTTCCTTGCCTTTTGGTTTTAAGGGTTATTGGCTTTTTGCTCTTGCCTCTTGGTTTTAAGAGCTTTTGGCTTTTTCTGCTTGCTTTTTCTTTCTATTTTTTTCTATATTTTTTTTTGCCTATTTTTTTTTTCTGCAAGCTTTGTTCTTTGCTGCTTTTTCTTGCTTCAAGAATCATTTTTATGATTTTTCAGATTATCAAATAACATGTCTCCTTGTCATCATTCTTTCAAGAGCCAACATATTTAACATTCTTAAACAACAACTTCAAAAGACATATGCACTGTTCAAGCATACATTCAGAAAACAAGAAGCATTGTCACCACATCAATATAATTAAACTAAGTTCAAGGATAAATTCAAAATTCATGTACTTCTTGTTCTTTTGAATTTAAACATTTTTCATTTAAGAGAGGTGATGGATTCATAGGACATTCATAACTTTAAGACATAGTTACTAATTACTAATGATCATGTAGTGAAGACACAAACATCGATAAGCACTTAACATAGAAAACGAAAAACAGAGAATGTAGGAACAAGGAATGAGTCCACCTTAGTGATGGGTGCGTTTCCTTCTTGAGGAACCAATGATGTCCTTGAGCTCTTCTATGTCTCTTCCTTGTATTTGTTGCTCCTCCTTCATTGCTTTTTGATCTTCTCTGATTTCATGAAGGATGATGGAGTGCTCTTGATGTTTCACCCTTAATTGTCCCATGTTGGAACTTAATTCTCCTAGGGAGGTATTGACTTGCTCCTAGAAATTTTTATGGAGGAAAGTGCATCCCTTGAGGCATCTCAGGGATCTCTTGATGGTGAGCTTCCTCATGTGTTTCTTGAGCTCCATGAGTGGGCTCTCTTGTTTGCTCCATCCTTTTCTTAGTGATGGGCTTTAGAGATGAATCTTTCCATCTCCTATGGCTTAGAGGTGAAAGCACTTGCCTTCCCTTTCCTCTTTGAGGTTTCTCTGGCCTTAGGTGCCATTAATGGTTATGGAAAAACAGAAAGTTTATGCTTTTACCACATCAAACTTAGAATGTTGCTCGCCCTCGAGCAAAAGAAGAAAGAATAGAAGAAGAAGAAGAAGATATGGAGGAGATGGAGGGATGTGTGTATAGATGTGAGTGGTGAATGGAAAACAGAAGGGATGATCATGAATGGAGAAAGAGAGGGTGAGGTGGGTGGGGATCCTGTGGGGTCCACAGATCCTGAGATGATCTTGTGGGGTCTACAGATCCTGAGGTGTTCAAGTATTTACAACCTTGCACCAAATTAGGCATGTAAAATGCCCTTGCACACAACTTTGGGCGTTCAGCGCCAGGTTGGTGCCCATTTTGGGCGTTCAACGCCCATTTACTGGCCATTTCTGGCGTTGAACGCCAGAACCATGCTTGTTCTGCGCGTTCAACGCCCGGACACTGCCCATTTTGGGCGTTCAGCGCCAGAACCATGCTCTATTCTGGCGTTGAACGCCAGACAGATGCTCCTCCAGGGTGTGATTTTTCTTCTGCTGTTTTTGATTCCGTTTTCAATTTCTATATTTATTTTGTGACTCCACATGATCATGAACCTATAAAGACATATAACTAAGAAAAATATTGTTAGATAAATAAAAATTGGGTTGCCTCCCAACAAGCGCTTCTTTAATGTCAATAGCTTGACAGTGGGCTCTCATGGAGCCTCAAAGATGTTCAGAGCATTGTTGAGACTCTCCAACACCAAACTTAGAGTTTAGATATGGGAGTTCAACACCAAACTTAGAGTTTGGTTGTGGCCTCCCAACACCAAACTTAGAGTTTGACTGTGGGGGCTTTGTTTGACTCTGCTTTGAGAGAAGCTTTTTCTGCTTCCTCTCCATGGATGCAGAGAGAGATCCTTGAGTTGTAAACATAACGTTGTCCTCATTCATTTGAAGGATTAATTCTCCTCTGTCCACATCAATCACAGCTCTTGCTGTGGCTAGGAAAGGTCTTCCTAGGAAGATGGATTCATCCAGGACTATGAAATCAGCAGGGATGTAAAGGCCTTCAACCTTTACTAACATGTCCTCTACTTGTCCATAAGCCTGTTTTCTTGAATTGTCTGCCATCTCTCATGAGATTTTAGCAGCTTGCACCCCATAGATTCCCAGTTTCTCTATTACAGAGAGGGCATGAGGTTTATTCCTGAACCAAGGTCACACAGAGCCTTAAAGATCATGGTGCCTATGGTACAAGGTATTATGAACTTTCCAGGATCCTGTCTCTTCTGAGGCAATGTCAGTTGATCCAGATCACTTAGTTCATTGATGAACAAGGGAGGTTCAACTTCTCAAGTATCAATGCCAAATAATTTGGCATTTAGCTTCATGATTGCACCAAGAAACTTGGCAGTTTGCTCTTCAGTAACATCCTCATTCTCTTCAGAAGAGGAATACTCATCAGAGCTCATGAATGGCATAAAGAGGTTCAATGGAATCTCTATGATCTCTAGATGAGTCTCAGATTCCTTTGGTTCCTCAGAGGAAAACTCCTTATTGATCACTGGACGTCCCAGGAGGTCTTCCCCCTTGGAATTCACGTCCTCTCCTTCCCTTACAGGTTCGGCCATGGTGCTTATGTCAATGGCCTTGCACTCTCCTTTTGGATTCTCTTCTGTATTGCTTGGGAGAGTACTAGGAGGGATTTCAGTGATCCTTTTACTCAGCTGGCCTACTTGTGCTTCCAAGTTTCTAATGGAAGACCTTGTTTCATTCATGAAATTTACAGTGGTCTTGGACAGATCAGAGACCAAGTTTGCCAAATTAGAGGTATTTTGTTCAGAATTCTCTGTCTGTTGCTGAGTGGATGATGGAAAAGGCTTGCTATTGCTAAACCGATGGTCCATTCTGAAAGCATGTCAGAAGGACACTTTTTGGTCAACTGTTTGTATCATTCCCAAGCTTCATAGAGGGATTCACCATCTTTTTATTTGAAGGTTTGAACATCCACTCTAAGCTTGCTCAGCTTTTGAGGAGGAAAGAACTTGGCTAAGAAAGCCGTGACCAACTTATCCCAAGAGTTCAAGCTATCCTTAAGTTGAGAGTCCAACCATATTCTAGCTCTGTCTCTTACAGCATATGGGAAAAGCATGAGCTTGTAGACTTCAGGATTTACTCCATTAGTCTTAACAGTATCACATATCTGCAAGAATTCAGTTAAGAACTGAAAAGGATCTTTAGATGGAAGTCCATGAAACTTGCAGTTCTGCTGCATCAGAGAAACTAGCTGAGGTTTCAGCTCAAAGTTGTTTGCTCCAATGGCAGGAATAGAGATGTGGTGCGCAGAAATTGTGATTACACTTTAATTATGTAAAATTCATCGCTCTTTCTTTCCCTGGTATTGGCGCCAAAAACATGATGCCAATACCATGGTTCACAACTTCGCACAACTAACCAGCAAGTGCACTGGGTCGTCCAAGTAATACCTTACGTGAGTAAGGGTCGAATCCCACGGAGATTGTTGGTATGAAGCAAGCTATGGTCACCTTGTAAATCTCAGTCAGGCGGATATAAAATAGTAATGGGGTTTTCGAAATTAATTAATAAAATAGGGATAGAAATACTTATGTAAATCACTGGTGAGAATTTCAGAAAAGCGAATAGAGATGCTTTCATTCCTCTGAACCTCTGCTTTCCTGCTATCTTCATCCAATCAGTCTTACTCCTTTGCATGGCTGGCTTTATATGATACATCACCATTCTCAAAGGCTACTTTCGGTCTTCTCTCGGGAAAATGATCCAAATGCCCTGTCACGGCACGGCTAATCGTCTGGAGGCATCACCCTTGTCAATGGTTTCATCTTATCCTCTCAGTGAAAATGGTCAACGCACCCTGTCACGGCACGGCTATTCATCTGTCGGTTCTCGATCCTGCTGGAATAAGATTTACTATCCTTTTGCGTCTGTCACTACGCCCGGCAATCGCGAGTTTGAAGTTCGTCACAGTCATTCAATCATTGAATCCTACTCGGAATACCACAGACAAGGTTTAGACCTTCCGGATTCTCTTGAATGCCGCCATCATTCTAGCTTACACCACGAAGATTCTGATTAAGAGATCTAAGAGATACTCATTCAATTCTAATGTAGAACTGAAGTGGTTGTCAGGCACGCGTTCAAAGGGAATGATGATGATTGTCACGTTCATCACATTCAGGTTAAAGTGCGAATGAATATCTTGGAAGCGAAATAAGATGAATTGAATAGAAAACAGTAGTACTTTGCATTAATCTTTGAGGAACAGCAGAGCTCCACACCTTAATCTATGGCGTGCGGAAACTCTACCGTTAAAAATACATAAGTGATAATGGAGTTCATTGGTCTCGGCCCCAGAGGGGAACCGGAGTAACCAAGACTTGATCACAGGATCAAAATACAATCCAGGATGTCTAATACAATAGTAAAAGGTCCTATTTATAATAAACTAGTCACTAGGGTTTACAGAAATAAGTAATTGATCCATAAATCCACTTCCGGAGCCCACTTGGTGTGTGTTTGGGCTGAGCTTGAGTGTTTCACGTGTAGAGGTCCTTCTTGGAGTTGAACGCCAGCATTTGTGCCAGGTTGGGCGTTCAACTCTGGTTTTGGATCCTTTTCTGGCGCTGGACGCCAGAATTGGGCAGAGAGCTGGCGTTGAACGCCAGTTTGCATAATCTATTCTTGGCCAAAGTATAGGCTATTATATATATCTGGAAAGCCCTGGATGTCTACTTTCCAACGCAATTGGAAGCGCGCCATTTTGAGTTCTGTAGCTCCAGAAAATCCATTTTGAGTGTAGGGAGGTCAGAATCCAACAGCATCAGCAGTCCTTCTTCAACCTCTGAATCTGATTTTTGCTCAAGTCCCTCAATTTCAGCCAGAAAATACCTGAAATCACAGATAAACATACAAACTCATAGTAAAGTCCAGAAATGTGAATTTAACATAAAAACTAATGAAAACATCCCTAAAAGTAACTAGATTCTACTAAAACATACTAAAAACAATGCCAAAATGCGTATAAATTATCCTCTCATCAAGATGCTTCTTCCATGTAAATTGGAATTAGGTGCAATAAAGTCACCAAGCATTCTCCTTGCATTATTGTTGTTGGATTCGGCTGCCATCTCCTTTACTTGTTCGAAATTTTCAATAAGGTTGTCTTTGGATTGTTGTAATTTAGCTTCTCTTAGTTTTCTCTTCAGAGTCCTTTCAGGTTCTGGATCAGCTTCAACAAGAATGCCTTTTTCTCTATCCCTGCTCATAAGAAAGAGAAGAGAAAAAGAAAAGAAGAGGAATCCTCTATGTCACAGTAAAGAGGTTCCTTATTGTTAGTAGAAGAAGAAAAAGAATAGGGGTGAAGAAGAATGAAGAATCCAAACACAAAGGTAAGGATAGGAGTAGTGATGTGAGATGAAGAGAAGTGTTAGTAGATAAATATATAAATAGAAGGGGATGAGGGAGAAGAATTTTCGAAAAACATTTTTTTGAAAAAGAGTTAGTGATTTTCGAAAATAGTCTTTCTTAACAAGTAAGTAACAAACTTGAAATTTTTGAATCAAAACATTAATTGTTATTGTTATTTTCGAAAATTTGATATCAAAATAAGAAAAATATTTTTTTGAAAAATATTTTTGAAATTTTCGAAAATAACTAAGAAATTTGAAAAAGATTTGATTTTTGAAAAAGATTTTGAAAAAGATAACATTTTCAAATTGAAAATTTGATTTGACTCATAAGAAACAACTTGATTTTAAAAATTTTTGAAAAAAGTCAATCCAATTTTCGAATTTGATGAGAGAAAAAGGGAAAGATATTTTTTTGATTTTTGAATTTTTTATGATGAGAGAAAAACAAGAAAAATGATGCAATGCATGAAAGTTATGGATCAAAACAATGAATGCATGCAAGAATGCTATGAATGTCAAGATGAACACCAAGAACACTAAGAAGATCATGATGAACATCAAGAACACATTTTTGAAAAATTTTTAATGCAAAGAAAACATACAAGACACCAAACTTAGAATTATTTAATGCTTAGACACTAAGAATCCAAGAATGCATATGAAAAACAAGAAAATACACAAAACATGCAAATGCAAAGATCAAACAAGAAGACTTACCAAGAACAACTTGAAGATCATGAAGAACACTATGAATGCATGAGAATTTTCGAAAAATGCAAGATGCACATGCAATTAACACCAAACTTATAACATAACTCAAGACTCAAACAAGAACACAAAAGTATTTTTGATTTTTATGCTTTTCTAATTTTTTTTGTATTTTTTTCGAAAATTATTATGAAAAAGAAAAATAAGGATTCAAAATTTTAATATGAATTCCAGGAATCTTAAGCTCTAAAGCTCCAATCAAAGGGTCAGGCATGGCTTAATAGCCAGCCAAGCTTTAGTATGTAACTCAGACATGACAAGCCTAGCATGCCCTACAGTCGTGGCTTTACAGCCAGTCAGGCTTCAACATGCTTCATGAAACACTAGAATTCATTCTTGAAAGTGTTGAAGAAAAATATATTTTTGAAAACATTTTTTTTTCGAAAACAAAGGAGAAATTTTTGAAAAATTTTTGAAAAATATTTTTTTTTTGAAAACAAAACAAAAAGAAAATTACCTAATCTGAGCAACAGGATGAACCGTCAGTTGTCCAAACTCAAACAATCCCCGGCAACGGCGCCAAAAACTTGGTGCGCAGAAATTGTGATTACACTTTAATTATGTAAAATTCATCGCTCTTTCTTTCCCTGGTAATGGCGCCAAAAACATGATGCCAATACCATGGTTCACAACTTCGCACAACTAACCAGCAAGTGCACTGGGTCGTCCAAGTAATACCTTACGTGATTAAGGGTCGAATCCCACGGAGATTGTTAGTATGAAGCAAGCTATGGTCACCTTGCGAATCTCAGTCAGGTAGGGTTAAATGTGATTGGATTAGATAATCAAAAGATAAATAATAAACGATAGAAATACTTATGTAATTCATTGGTGAGAATTTCAGATAAGCGAATAGAGATGCTTTCGTTCCTCTGAACCTCTGCTTTCCTGCTATCTTCATCCAATCAGTCTTACTCCTTTCCATGGCTGGCTTTATGTGATACATCACCATTGTCAATGGCTACTTTCGGTCTTCTCTCGGGAAAATGATCCAAATGCCCTGTCACGGCACGGCGAATCGTCTGGAGGCATCACCCTTGTCAATGGTTTCATCCTATCCTCTCAGTGAAAATGGTCAACGCACCCTGTCACGGCACGGCTATTCATCTGTCGGTTCTCGATCATGCTGGAATAGGATTTACTATCCTTTTGCGTCTGTCACTAACGCCCAGCACTCGCGAGTTTGAAGCTCGTCACTGTCATTCAATCATTGAATCCTACTCGGAATACCACAGACAAGGTTTAGACTTTCCGGATTCTCTTGAATGCCGCCATCATTCTAGCTTACACCACGAAGATTCTGATTAAGAGATCTAAGAGATACTCATTCAATCTAATGTAGAACGGGAGTGGTTGTCAGGCACGCGTTCATAGGAAATGATGATGATTGTCACATTCATCACATTCAGGTTGAAGTGCGAATGAATATCTTAGAAGCGAAATAAGATGAATTGAATAGAAAACAGTAGTACTTTGCATTAATCTTTGAGGAACAGCAGAGCTCCACACCTTAATCTATAGAGTGTAGAAACTCTACCATTGAAAATACATAAGTGAAAGGTCCAGGCATGGCCGAATGGCCAGCCCCCCTGATCTAAGAACCAGGCGTCCAAAGATGTCAAATACAATAGTAAAAGGTTCTATTTATAATAAACTAGCTACTAGGGTTTACAGAAATAAGTAATTGATGCATAAATCCACTTCCGGGGCCCACTTGGTGTGTGTTTGGGCTGAGCTTGAGTGTTGCACGTGTAGAGGTCCTTCTTGGAGTTGAACGCCAGTTCTGGTGCCAGTTTGGGCGTTCAACTCTGGTTTTGGATCCTTTTCTGGCGCTGGACGCCAGAATTGGGCAGAGAGCTGGCGTTGAACACCCGTTTACGTCATTTATTCTTGGCCAAAGTATAGACTATTATATATTGTCGGAAAGCCCTGGATGTCTACTTTCCAACGCAATTGAAAGCTTGCCATTTTAAGTTCTGTAGCTCCAGAAAATCCATTTTGAGTGCAGAGAGGTCAGAATCCAACAGAATCAGCAGTCCTTCTTCAACCTCTGAATCTGATTTTTGCTCAAGTCCTTCAATTTCAGTCAGAAAATACCTGAAATCACAGAAAAACACACAAACTCATAGTAAAGTCCAGAAATGTGAATTTAACATAAAAACTAATGAAAACATCCCTAAAAGTAACTAGATCCTACTAAAAACATACTAAAAACAATGCCAAAAAGCGTATAAATTATCCGCTCATCACTTATACCACGAAGACTCTGATCTGAATCATGAGGCCAAGAGATATGCATTCAATCTAAGGTAGAACGGAGGTGTTTGTCAGGCACGCATTCATAGGTGAGAATGATGATGAGTGTCACGGATCATCACATTCATCAGGTTGAAGTGCGAATGAATATCTTAGAATAGAAGCAAGCGTGATAGAATGGAAAACAGTAGTAATTGCATTAATTCATGAAGAACAGCAGAGCTTCTCACCCCCAACAATGGGGTTTAGAGGCTCATGCCGTAGAGAATACAATAAGAAACGTGTAAAGTGTCATGATGTACAAGATGAATCACTAAAAGTAGTTTTTATAGTAAACTGGTGACCTAGGGTTACAGAAAATGAGTAAGCTAGGGTGTTTAGTGTAAAAATCCACTTCCGGGGCCCACTTGGTGTGTGCTTGGGCTGAGCATTGAAGCTTTCATGTGTAGAGACTTTTCTTGGAGTTAAACGCCAGCTTTTGTGCCAGTTTGGGCGTTTAACTCCAGTTTTTATGTCAGTTTTGGCGTTAAACGCTAGAATTCTTGGGCTGACTTGGAACGCCTGTTTGGGCCATCAAATCCCGGGAAAAGTATGGACTATTATATATTACTAGAAAGCCCAAGATGTCTACTTTCCAACGCAATTGAGAGCGCGCCAATTGGGCTTCTGTAGCTCCAGAAAATCCACTTTGAGTGCAGGGAGGTCAGAATCCAACAGCATCTGCAGTCCTTTTTCAGCCTCTAAATCAGATTTTTGCTCAGGTCCCTCAATTTCAGCCAGAAAATACCTGAAATCACAGAAAAACACACAAACTCATAGTAAAGTCTAGAAAAGTAAATTTTAAATAAAAACTAATAAAAAATATAGTAAAAACTAATTAAAATATACTAAAAACATACTAAAAACAATGCCAAAAAGCGTATAAATTATCCGCTCATCAACCCCCCTCTCTCCTACACTATATATACCCCTCCTCACTACCTTCACTTTCACACATCACAAACACTTCTCTCCCCCTTGGCCGAACCACTCACCTCCCTCCATCTCCTCTATTTCTTCTTCTTCTTCTCCTTTCTTTCTTCTTTTGCTCGAGGACGAGCAAATCTTCTAAGTTTGGTGTGGGAAAATCTAAAGCTTTTTATTTTTTCATAACCATTAATGGCACTTAAGGCTGGAGAAGCCTCTAGAAAGAGGAAAGGGAAGGCAATTGCTTCCACCTCCGAGTCATGGGAGATGGAGAGATTCATCTCAAAGGTCCATCAAGACCACTTCTATGAAGTTGTGGCCAAGAAGAAGGTGATTCCCGAGGTCTCCTTTAAGCTCAAAAAGAGTGAATATCCGGAGATCCGACATGAAATCCGAAGAAGAGGTTTGGAAATCCTCACCACCCCCATTCAACAAGTCGGGATCTTAATGGTTCAAGAGTTCTATGCCAATGCATGGATCACTAAGAACCATGATCAAAGTGTGAACCCGAACCCAAAGAATTGGCTCACAATGGTTCGGGGGAAATACTTGAATTTTAGTCCGGAAAATGTGAAGTTGGCATTCAACTTGCCAATGATGCAAGGAGATCCTCACCCTTTCACTAGAAGGGTCAACTTTGATCAAAGGTTGGACCAAGTCCTTAGGGACATTTGTATGGAAGGCGCTCAATGGAAGAGAGATTCAGGAGGCAAGCCGGTTCAACTAAGAAGGCTTGACCTCAAACCCGTGGCTAGGGGATGGTTGGAGTTTATCCAACGCTCTATCATTCCTACTAGCAACTGGTCTGAAGTTACAATAGACCGGGCTATCATGATCCATAGTATCATGAATGGAGAGGAAGTAGAAGTTCATGAGATCATTTTCCTAGAACTCTACAAAGTGGCGGACAAGCCCTCTACTTTGGCAAGGTTAGCCTTCCCTCATCTCATTTGTTACCTATGCAATTCAGCTGGAATTGTCATAGAGGAAGACACCCTCATTGATGAGGAGAAGCCCATCACTAAGAAGAAGATGGAGCAAACAAGAGAGCCCACTCATGGACCTCAACAAGAGCATGAGGAAGTTCCTCATCTAGAAATCCCTGAGATATCTCAAGGGATGCATTTTCCTCCACAAAATTATTGGGAGCAAATCAACACCTCCCTAGGAGAATTAAGTTCTAACATGGGACAACTAAGGATGGAGCACCAAGAGCATTTCATCCTCCTCCATGAAATTAAAGAAGACCAAAGAGCCAGGAGGGAGGAGCAACAAAGGCAAGGAAGAGGCATTGAGGAGCTCAAGCAATCCATAAGATCTTCAAGAGGAAGAACAAGCTGCCATCACTAAGGTGGACCTGTTCTTTAATTTCCTTGTTCTTATTTTCCTGTTTTTCATTTCCTATGCCTTATGTTTGCCTATGTTTGTGTCTTTATTACATGATCATTAGTGTCTAGTGTCAATGCCTTAAAGCTATGAATGTCCTATGAATCCATCACCTTTCTTAAATGAAAAATGTTTTAATTACAAAAGAACAAGAAGTACGTGATTTCGAATTCTATCTTGAAATTAGTTTAATTATTTTGATGTGGTGGCAATACCTTTTGTTTTCTGAATGAATGCCTGAACAGTGCATATTTTTTTGAATTTGTTGTTTATGAATCTTAAAATTGTTGACTCTTGAAAGAATGATGAAAAAGGAGAAATATTATTTGATAATCTGAAAAATTATAAAAATTGATTCTTGAAGCAAGAAAAAGCAGTGAAAAAGCTTGCAAGAAAAAAAAAAGAGAGAAAAAAAAATATAGGCGAAAAAAAAAGAAAAAAAACAAAGAAAAAGAAAAAGCAAGCAGAAAAAACCAATAGCCCTTTAAACCAAAAGGCAGGGGTAAAAAGGATCCAAGGCTTTGAGCATTAATGGATAGGAGGGCCCAAAGGAATAAAATCCTGGCCTAAGCGGCTAAACCAAGCTGTCCCTAACCATGTGCTTGTGGCGTGAAGGTGTCAAGTGAAAGGCTTGAGACTGAGCAGTTAAAGTCGTGGTCCAAAGCAAAAAGCGTGTGCTTAAGAGCTCTGGACACCTCTAACTGGGGACTCTAGCAAAGCTGAGTCACAATCTGAAAAGGTTCACCCAGTCATGTGTCTGTGGCATTTATGTATCCGGTGGTAATACTGGAAAACAGAATGCTTAGGGCCACGGCCAAGACTCATAAAGTAGCTGTGTTTAAGAATCAACATACTGAACTAGGATAATCAATAACACTATCTGAATTCTGAGTTCTTATAGATGCCAATCATTCTGAACTTCAAAGGATAAAGTGAGATGCCAAAACTGTTCAAAAGCAAAAATGCTACAATTCTCGCTCATCTAACTAAAGCTAATCTTCATTGATAAGTTTGGAATTCATTGTATATTCTCTTCTTTTTATCCTATTTTATTTTTAGTTACTTGGGGACAAGCAACAATTTAAGTTTGGTGTTGTGATGAGCGGATAATTTATACCCTTTTGGCATTGTTTTTACATAGTTTTTAGTATGATTTAGTTACTTTTTATTATATTTTTATTAGTTTTTATTCAAAAATCACATTTTTGGACTTTACTATGAGTTTGTGGTTTTTTTCTGTGATTTCAGGTATTCTTTGGCAGAAATTGAGGGACCTGAGCAAAAATTTGATTCAGAGGCTGAAAAAGGACTGCAGATGTTGTTGGATTCTGACCTCCCTGTACCAGAAGTGGATTTTCTGGAGCTCTAGATACCTAATTGGCGCGCTCTCAATTGCATTGGAAAGTAGACATCCTGGGCTTTTCAGAAATATGTAATAGTCTATACTTTGCTCGAGATTTGATGGCCCAAACTGGCATTCAAAGTCAGCCTAAATTATCTTGGCGTAAAACGCCCAAACTGGCACCAGAATTGGAGTTAAACGCCCAAACTGGCACCAAAGCTGGCGTTTAACTCCAGGAACAGCCTAAGCACGAAAAAGCTTCAATGCTCAGCCCAAGCACACACCAAGTGGGCCCCAGAAGTGGATTTCTGCACTATCTGTACTTAGTTACTCATTTTCTGTAAACCCTAGCTAGTTACTAGTTTAGTATAAAAACTACTTTTAGAGATTTATTCTGAATCCAGTTTTCATATTTCGAAGTTGAGACCATTGTACACGTCTGGAAGCTGGCCTCATGGCCATGCCTATACCTTTTTTACTTATGTATTTTCTACGGTGGAGTTTCTACACCCCATAGATTAAGGTATGGAGCTCTGCTGTTCTTCATGAATTAATGCAATTACTACTGTTTTCTATTCAATTCACGCCTACTTCTTCTCCAAGATATACTATCGTACTTAATTTAGTTAAGTCAGAATGAAGGGGTGACCCGTGACAATCACCCAATCTTCGTTACTCGCTTAGCCAAGGTCGCGTGCCTGACAACCACAAAGTGATCTACATGATGTTCAATGTAGTCATTGGACGACAGTTGGAGTATATTCTCTTGGGTTTCTAATCTAAGATTAGAACCTTCGTGGTATAGGCTAGAATTATTGGCAGCCATTCCTGGGATCCGAAAAGTCTAAACCTTGTCTGTGGTATTCCGAGTAGGATCCGGGTTCCGAAAAGTCTAAACCTTGTTTGTGGTATTCCGAGTAGGATCTGGAAAGGAATGACTGTGACGAGCTTCAAACATGCGAATGTGGCGCACAAGTCACAGTGTGCAAAAGGACAATGGTCTTATTCTGACACTAGCGAGAACCGACAGATGATTAGCCGTGCGGTGACAGCGCATATGATTTTGTTTTCATCCGAGAGGATCATACAGCCTGCCATGGAAGGAGGTAACGCATGGTTGGAAGAAGGCAGTAGGAAAGCAAAAGTTCAGAAGTAACAAAGCATCTCTAGATGCTTATCTGAAATTCCCACCGATGAATTACATAAGTATCTCTATCTTATTTTATATTTTATTTATATTTTAATTATCAAAACCTCATAACCATTTGAATCTGCCTGACTGAGATTTACAATGCTAACC
Organism: Arachis ipaensis; assembly: GCF_000816755.2. Taxonomy (NCBI): domain Eukaryota; kingdom Viridiplantae; phylum Streptophyta; class Magnoliopsida; order Fabales; family Fabaceae; genus Arachis; species Arachis ipaensis. The sequence continues at coordinate 52,685,242 of NC_029786.2, read as the reverse complement.
ATAGCTTGCTTTAAGCCGACAATCTCCGTAGGATCGACCCTTACTCACGTAAGGTATTACTTGGACGACCCAGTGCACTTGCTGGTTAGTTGTGCGGAGTTGTGAAAAAGAGTTGAGATTACAATTGTGCGTACCAAGTTTTTGGCGCCATTGAGATCACAATTTCGTGCACCAACAATCTCGCCAAATCCTCCATTGAATAAGTCACAAGGATAGGCAGAAAATATGCGGATTTGGTTAAGCGATCAACAATCACCCAAACAACATCAAATCCCGACCTAGTCCTCGGTAAACCGGTCACAAAGTCCATTGCGATTCCTTCCCACTTCCACTGAGGAATCTCAAGTGGCTGTAACACTCCCGACTATTTCTGATGCTCTATCTTTACCTTCTAATACGTCAGGCACTTAGACACAACTGTAGCCACATCACCTTTCATCCCAGGCCACCAGAACATCTTCTTTAAGTCCTAGTACATCTTAGTACTTCCCGGGTGGATAGAAAACCCACTGTTGTGAGCTTTCCACAACAATTCTTGCCTCAAACTCCCGACATCCGGTATACAAATTCTTCCCTTATATCTCAACAAACCTTCCTCATCCTTGGTAAACTCTCCATGCCTCCTCTTGCCAACTGGTTGAAATAATTGCTGAAGCTTTTTCTCATCTTGTGGAGCCCTCTGAATCTCTGTTTTAAACGTACTTGAAATCTACAACTGATTCAAACAAGCTCTTTCGGCAACTTCCCCGATATCCAGCTTAAGATCCACAAACTTATCTACTAACTCCTCCTCCTTAATTCTCATCCAAGCTATCGTTAAAGACTTCTGACTCAATGCATCAGGCACCACGTTCGCCTTTCCAGGGTGATAACTTAGCTCAAAATCATAATCCTTCAAAAGCTTCCTCCATCTCCTCTGACGCATATTGAGCTCTTTCAGATCAAAGATGTACTTGAGACTTTTATGATTAGAAAAGATGCTAAAGCTCACTCATTACAAGTAGTGCCTCCAAATCTTTAATACAAACACAATTACCGCTAATTCCAAGTCATGAGTTGGGTAATTTACCTCAGGCGGTCTCAGCTGATGCGATGCTTATGCCACTACATTCTGGTGTTGCATCAGCATGCAACCCAAACCCTTCAAGGAAGCATCACAATATACTTTAAACGATTCATGCGGTTCCGGTAAGATTAAAACAGACGCTGAAGTTAACTTCTGTTTCAAGGTCTGAAAACTCTCTTCACACTTCGACGTCCACACAAACGGCACCTCCTTCCTAGTCAACTTAGTCATCGGTAGTGCAATCAAGGAAAATCCTTCAATAAATCTCTGGTAATATCCGACCAAGCCCAAGAAACTTCTGACTTCCGTCACTGTTGTTGGTCTTTCCCATTCCATCACCGCCTCTACCTTCGAAGGATCTACGACTATTCCTCCTTTGCTCACCACGTGACCTAGGAACTTTACTTCCTCCTTCTAGAACTCACACTTGGACAACTTAGCATACAATTTCTGCTCCTTCAGAAATTGCAACACAATTCTCAAGTGTTCCTCATGCTCTTTCACTGTCTTAGAATAAACTAAGATGTCGTCTATAAAAACCACCACGAATTTTTCCAAAAAAGGATGAAATACTCTATTCATGTAATCCATGAACACAGCGGGTGCATTCGTTAACCCAAAGGACATCACCGCAAACTCGTAGTGTCCATAGCGCGTCCTAAACGCAGTTTTCAGAATGTCGTCCTCTTTCACCCTTATCTGATGATAACTGTATCTTAAGCAAATCTTAGAAAATACTCCAGGTCCTTGCAGTTGATCCATCAAGTCATCTATCCTTGGCAGCGGGTACTTGTTTTTCACAATCACCTTGTTCAGCTATCGGTAATCCACACAAAGTCGCATTGCTCCATCCTTCTTCTTCACCAATAAAACTAGTGCTCCCCACGGAGATACACTTGGTCGAATGAACCTCTTGTTCAAAAGCTCTTCCAACTGAGCATTTAGTTCAGCCAGCTCTATCGTAGCCATTCTATACGGCGCAATCGATACTGGTCTGGCTCCCGGCACCAATTCAATCGTAAATTCGATATCCCTTTGAGGTGGGAACTCAGGAATATCTTCCGAAAAGTCTCTAACTACCGAAATCTGATCTAAGTTCTGGGCGTCGACCAAAGCATTAGCAGTCAACAAGATATAACCCTGACATTCTTCACCACTATAGTGCACCATTACAGAGTTCAGGTAGTAACCCTCAGCTATCACAGCTCCATTTTCTCCTTCTGGCATAAACTGAATTGACCGCTCAAAGCAATCCAGCAAAACCCGATTCTTCGACAACCAATCAAATCCCAAAATCATCTCCAACCTGACCATTAGTAAACAAATCAAATCATGTACAAAACCTCTACCCTCAAGCTTGAAACGTACTTGCCTACAACTCGATCTAGTCATAACCTTCTGATGTGGAGTATGTACATGCAATTCAAACGCTAATTCTGAAACTTTCAAGCCTAGCTCCTCAACTTCATCAAACGAAATAAACAAATGCGAAGCTCCAGTATCATACAATGCAACTAAGGTTTTATCACCAATTAAACAGTGATCGCCTTAGCTGCGTCCTTGGCGTTCACAGTAAATACTCACTATTGGTGTTGACTCTGACCCGCATCCAGGTTCTTCCCATGAGTACAATCTCTCGCAATGTGGCCAGGCAAACCACCGTTGAAGCAACCACCTATACCAATCTTGCAAGAGTCATATGGATGAAAACGTCCACAATGATCACAAATTAAATCTGGAGAAACCTTACTCTGATTCCCTCTCCCTTTGCCACGCTGGTACTAATCATAAGGGTTCTTTCTGAAGCCTCCTTGACATTGAGACGCATGTCCTCCTCTCTTCAAATTCAGCCCCCTCGGCTGAAAGTACTTGCCACGTCCCCGACTAGTGTTTCCTCCATGAGTGTCCTTTGACAAAGCTACCGTCTTTGCATATTCCTCAACAACTCTCGTCTTGTTCACCAAATCGGAGAAAATACGAATCTTCAAAGGAGCCACAGTAGTCATGATGTTATCCTTCAAGCCTCCTTTGATACTTGATGCACTTCCAGCTTTCGTAGGTCTTCGGGGCACCCTGACACACCCTAGAGAACCTACAAAGCTCTTCAAATCAGTTAGTATATTCCGCCACAGACAAGGAACCTTGCTTCAGCTACATAAGTTCCATCTCCTTTGCTTCCCATGCAGATTCAAGAAAGTAATCCTTATAGAAAGCTGTTTGGAATACATCCCAAGGGATATCGGCATTCTGAAGTTGGAGTGGTATGCGAAATTGTTACTCAGGTTGTGAATTATTTTTCGAAATTGATTCCCTGGCGATGGCACCAAAAACGGATGCACAGAATCACGGTCTAAACATATCTTCACAACTTCGCATAACTAACCAGCAAGTGCACTGGGTCGTCCAAGTAATAAACCTTACGTGAGTAAGGGTCGATCCCACGGAGATTGTTGGTATGAAGTAAGCTATGGTCACCTTGTAAATCTCAGTCAGGCGGATATAAAATAGTTATGGAGTTTTCGAAATTAATACCAAAATAAGGATAGAAATACTTATGTAAATCATTGGTGAGAATTTCAGATAAGCGTATGGAGATGCATTCATTCCTCTGAACCTCTGCTTTCCTGCTGTCTTCATCCAATCAGTCTTACTCCTTTCTATGGCTGGCCTTATGTAAGGATGTCACCGGTGCCAATGGCTACTTTCAATCCTCTCGAGAAAATGGTCCAAATGCTCTGTCACAGCACGGCTAATCGTCTGGAGGCATCACCCTTGTCGTTGGTTGCATCCTATTCCTCTCTGTGAAAATGGTCCGATGCGCTGTCACTGCATGGCTAATCATCTTGGAGGTTCTCGATCATACTGGAATAGAATTTACTATCCTTTTGCGTCTGTCACTACGCCCAGCACTCGCGAGTTTGTAGTTCGTCACAGTCATTCAATCCCAGAGTCCTATTCGGAATACCACGGACAAGGTTTAGACTTTCCGGACTCTCATGAATGCCGCCATCAATCTAGCTTATACCAGGAAGATTCTGATTAAGAGATCTAAGAGATACTCATTCAATCTAATGTAGAACGGAAGTGGTTGTCAGGCACGCATTCATAGGGAATGATGATGATTGTCACGTTCATCACATTCAGGTTGAAGTGCGAATGAATATCTTAGAAGCGGAATAAGTTGAATTGAATAGAAAAACAGTAGTACTTTGCATTAATCTTTGAGGAACAGCAGAGCTCCACACCTTAATCTATGGAGTGTAGAAACTCTACCGTAAAAATACATAAGTGAATAGAGGGTAAGCATGGCCGAATGGCCAGCCCCCAAACGTGATCAATAGATCAAAAGATAATCTAAAGATTCAAAGATGTCTAATACAATAGTAAAAGGTCCTATTTATAATAAACTAGCTACTAGGGTTTACAGAAGTAAGTAATTGATGCATAAATCCACTTCCGGGGCCCACTTGGTGTGTGCTTGGGCTGAGCTTGAAGTCTACACGTGGAGAGGTCATTCTTGGAGTTGAACGCCAGCTTTTGTGCCAGTATGGGCGTTGATCTCCACTTTGCAACTTGTTTCTGGCGCTAGACGCCAGAATTGGGCAGAGAGCTGGCGTTGAACGCCAGTTTGCGTCGTCTAAACTTGGGCAAAGTATGGACTATTATATATTGCTGGAAAGCCCTGGATGTCTACTTTCCAACCCAATTGGAAGCGCGCCATTTGGAGTTCTGTAGCTCCAGAAACTTCATTTTGAGTGCAGAGAGGTCAGAATCCAACAGCATCAGCAGTCCTTCTTCAACCTCTGAATCTGATTTTTGCTCAAGTCCCTCAATTTCAGCCAGAAAATACTTGAAATCACAGAAAAACACACAAACTCATAGTAAAGTCTAGAAATGTGGATTTAACATAAAAACTAATGAAAACATCCCTAAAAGTAACTAGATTCTACTAAAAATATACTAAAAAGAATGCCAAAAAGCGTATAAATTATCCGCTCATCACAACACCAAAGTTAAATTGTTGCTTGTCCCCAAGCAACTGAAAATCAAGTAGGATAAAAAGAAGAGAATATACTATAAATTCCAAACTATCAATGAAACATAGCTCCAATCAGATGAGAGGGACTTGTAGCTTTTTGCCTCTTGAATAGTTTTGGCATCTCACTTTATCCATTGAGGTTCAGAATGATTGGCATCTATAGGAACTCAGAGTTCAGATAGTGTTATTGATTCTCCTAGTTCAGTATGATGATTCTTGAACACAGCTATTTTATGAGTCTTGGCCGTCGCCCTAAGCACTTTGTTTTCCAGTATTACCACCGGATACATAAATGCCACAGACACATAATTAGGTGAACCTTTACAGATTGTGACTTAGCTTTGCTAAAGTCCCCAATTAGAGGTGTCCAGGGTTCTTAAGCACACTCTTTTATTGCTTTGGACCTTGACTTTAACCGCTCAGTCTCAAGTTTTCACTTGACACCTTCACGCCACAAGCACAAGGTTAGGGACAGCTTGGTTTAGCCGCTTAGACCAGGATTTTATTCCTTTAGGCCCTCCTATCCACTGATGCTCAAAGCCTTGGGATCCTTTTTATTTGACCTTGCCTTTTTGTTTTAAGGGTTATTGGCTTTTTCTGCTTGCTTTTTCTTTTTCTTTCTATATTTTTTTTCCTAATTTTGTTTTTTTTTTCTTTTTTTTTTTCTGCAAGCTTTGTTCTTTGCTGCTTTTTCTTGCTTCAAGAATCATTTTTTTATGATTTTTCAGATTATCAAATAACATGTCTCCTTGTCATCATTCTTTCAAGAGCCAACATATTTAACATTCTTAAACAACAACTTCAAAAGACATATGCACTGTTCAGGCATTCATTCAAAAAACAAGAAGCATTGTCACCACATCAATATAATTAAACTAAGTTCAAGGATAAATTCGAAACTCATGTACTTCTTGTTCTTTTGAATTAAAACATTTTTCATTTAAGAGAGGTGATGGATTCATAGGACATTCATAACTTTAAGACAAAGTTACTAACTACTAATGATCATGTAATGAAGACACAAACACAGATAAGCACTTGACATAGAAAACGAAAAACAGAGAATGTAAGAACAAGGAATGAGTCCACCTTAGTGATGGTGGCGTTTTCTTCTTGAGGAACCAATGATGTCCTTTAGCTCTTCTATGTCTCTTCTTTGTCTTTGTTGCTCCTCCCTTATTGCTTTTTGATCTTCTCTTATTTCATGAAGGATGATGGAGTGCTCTTGATGTTCCACCCTTAGTTGTCCCATGTTGGAACTTAATTCTCCTAGGGAGGTGTTGATTTGCTCCCAATAGTTTTGTGGAGGAAAATTCATATGAGGCATCTCTGGGATCTCATGGTGATGAGCTTCCTGCGCCTCTTGAGCTCCATGAATGGGCTCTCTTACTTGCTCCATCTTTTTCTTAGTGATGGGCTTCTCTTCCTCAATGTGAATGTCTCCTTCTATGGAAGCTCCAGCTGAGTAACATAGATGGCAGATAAGATGAGGAAAAGCTAGCCTTACCCTAGGAGAGGGCTTTTTGGCTATTTTGTAGTGTTCAAGGGAGATGACTTCATGAACCTCTACTTCTTCTCCAATCATGATGCTATGGATCATGATGGCCCGATCCACAGTAACTTCAAATCGGTTGCTAGTTGGGATGATGGAGCGTTGGATGAACTCCAACCCTCCTCTAGCCACAGGCTTGAGGTCCAATCTTCTTAGTTGAACCGGCTTACCTTTGGAGTCAATCTTCCATTGAGCTCCTTCCACACATATGTCCATGAGGACTTGGTCCAACTTTTGATTAAAGTTGACCCTTCTAGTGTAGGGGCGTTCATCTCCTTGCATCATAGGCAAGTTAAACGCCAACCTCACATTTTCCGGACTAAAATCCAAGTATTTCCCCCGAACCATTGTAACATAGTTCTTTGAATCCGGGTTCTTACTTTGATCATGGTTATTGGTGATCCATGCATTGGCATATAACTCTTGAACCATTAGGATGCCGACTTGTTGGATGGGATTTGTTAGAACTTCCCAACCTCTTCTTTGAATTTCATGTCGGATCTCCGGATACTCATTTCTTTTGAGTTTGAAAGGGACCTCGGGGATCACCTTCTTCTTGGCCACAACATCATAGAAGTGGTCTTGATGAGCTTTGGAGATGAATCTTTCCATCTCCCATGACTCGGAGGTGGGAGTTTTTGTCTTCCCTTTCCCTTTTCTAGAGGATTCTCCGGTCTTAGGTGCCATCAATGGTAATGGAAAAACAAAAAGCTTATGCTTTTACTACACCAAACTTAGAATATTGCTCACCCTCGAGCAAGAAAATAAAGAATTAGATGAAGAAGAAGAAGAAAAGATGGAGAAGAGGGGGGAGGTGTGTTTCGGCCAAGAAGAGAAGAGAGGGTTGTGTTGTGTGAAAATGAGGAAGAATGGAAGGCTTTATATAGGGAAGGGAGGGGGGTTAAGGTTTGGCCATATGGGTGGGTTTGGGTCGGATATTGATTTGAATTTTGAAGGTAGCTGGAGTTTATTGGGAAGAGTGGGTGGATGTGAGTGGTGAAGGGTTAATAGGGAAGAGAGATGGAGGTGATAGGTGAAGGGTTTTGGGGAAGAGTGTTATTGGGAATAGAGAATGATAACGCCCATTTGTTGCCCATTTCTGGCGTTGAACACCAGAACCATGCTTGTTCTGGGCGTTCAGCGCCAGCTCTTCTCCAGGGTGCAATTCTGGCGTTCAGCGCCCAGATGCTACCCATTTTGGGCGTTCAGCGCCCAGATACTGCCCATTTTGGGCGTTCAGCGCCAGAACCATGCTCTATTCTGGCGTTGAACGCCAGACAGGTGCTTCTTCCAGGGTGTGATTTGTCTTCCGCTGTTTTTGATTCTGTTTCTAAATTTTTCGTTTATTTTGTAACTCCACATGATCATGAACCTAAGAAAACATGAAAAACAAAAATAAAATTAGATAAATAAACATTGGGTTGCCTCCCAACAAGCGCTTCTTTAATGTCAATAGCTTGACAGTGGGCTATCATGGAGCCTCACAGATGTGCAGAGCTTTATTGAGACCTCCCAACACCAAACTTAGAGTTTGGATATGGGGGTTTGACGCCAAACTTAGAGTTTGGTTGTGGCCTCCCAACACCAAACTTAGAGTTTGACTGTGGGGGCTTTGGTTGACTCTGCTTTGAGAGAAGCTTTTTCTGCTTCCTCGTCATGGATGTAGAGAGAGATCCTTGAGTTGTAAGCACAAGGTTGTCCTTATTTAATTGAAGGATCAATTTTCCTCTGTCCACATCAATCACAGCTCTTGCTGTGGCTAGGAATGGTCTTCCTAGGATGATGGATTCATCCTCTTCCTTTCCAGTATCTAGGACTATGAAATCAGCAGGGATGTAAAGGCCTTCAACCTTTACTAACACGTCCTCTACTTGTCAATAAGCCTGTTTTCTTGAATTGTCTGCCATCTCTAATGAGATTTTAGCAGCTTGCACCCCATAGATTCCCAGTTTCTCTATTACAGAGAGGGGCATGAGGTTTATTCCTGAACCAAGGTCACACAGAGCCTTAAAGATCATGGTGCCTATGGTACAAGGTATTATGAACTTTCCAGGATCCTGTCTCTTCTGAGGTAATGTCAGTTGATCCAGATCAATTAGTTCATTGGTGAACAAGGGAGGTTCATCTTCCCAAGTTTCAATACCAAATAATTTGGCATTTAGCTTCATGATTGCACCAAGGAACTTGGCAGCTTGCTCTTCAGTAACATCCTCATTCTCTTCAGAAGAGGAATACTCATAAGAGCTTATGAATGGCATAAGGAGGTTCAATGGAATAATAAATAAATAGAAGGGGATGAGAGGAGGAGAGAATTTTCGAAAATAATTTTTGAAAAAGAGTTAGTGATTTTCGAAAATAATTTTTGAAAAAGGTTAGTAGTTTTTCGAAAATTCAAAATAAAAAATAAAATAATTAGTCTAATTAAAAAGAAATTTTGAAAAAGAGGGAAGATTTTTTCGAAAATTAGAGAGAAAGAGTTAGTTAGGTAGTTTTGAAAAAGGTAGGAAACAAACAAAAAGTTAGTTAGTTGAAACAAATTTGAAAATCAATTTTGAAAAGATAAGAAGTTAGGAAGTTAGAAAAGATACTTTGAAAATCAAATTTTTGAAAAAGGTAAGATAAGAAGATATTTTTGAAAAGATATGATTGAAGTTAGTTTTGAAAAAGATTTGATTTTTAATGACTTGATTCACAAGAAATCACAAGATATGATTCTAGAACTCAAAGTTTGAATCTTTCTTAACAAGCAAGTAACAAACTTGAAATTTTTGAATCAAAACATTAATTGATGATGTTATTTTCGAATATTATGTGATAAAGATAAGAAAAAGATTTTTGAAAAATATTTTTATAATTTTCGAAAATAACTAAGAAAAATGAAAAAGATTTGATTTTTGAAAAAGATTTTGAAAAAGATAAGATTTTTAAATTGAAAATTTGATTTGACTCATAAAAATAACTTGATTTTTAAAAATTTTTGAAAAAGTCAAATCTAATTTTCGAAATTTTAAGAGAGAAAAAGGGAAAGATATTTTTTTTGATTTTTGAATTTTTATGATGAGAGAGAAAAACAAGAAAAATGATGCAATGCATGAAAATTTTAGATCAAAACAATGAATGCATGCAAGAATGCTATGAATGTCAAGATGAACACCAAGAACACTTTGAAGATCATGATGAACATCAAGAACACATTTTTGAAAATTTTATATGCAAAGAAAACATGCAAGACACCAAACTTAGAATTCTTTAATGCTTAGACACTAAGAATTCAAGAATGCATATGAAAAACAAGAAAAGACACAAAACATGCAAATGCAAAGATCAAACAAGAAGACTTACCAAGAACAACTTGAAGATCATGAAGAACACTATGAATGCATGAATTTTTTCGAAAAATGCAAGATGAACATGCAATTGACACCAAACTTATAACATGACTCAAGACTCAAACAAGAAACACGAAATATTTTTTTGATTTTTATGATTTTATGAATTTTTTTTGTATTTTCTTTTAATTTTTTCGAAAATCATTTTGAAAAAGAAAAATAAGGATTCCAAAATTTTTAATATGAATTCCAGGAATCTTATGCTCTTTAGTCTAAAGCTCCAATCAAAGGGTCAGGCATGGGTTAATAGCCAGCCAAGCTTTAGTATGTAACTCAGACATGACACGCCTAACATGCCCTACAGCCAGCTAGGCTTCAACATGCTTCATGAAACACTAGAATTCATTTAAAAATTCTGAAGAAAAATATATTTTTGAAAATATTTTTATTTTAAAATATTTTTTTTTCGAAAACAAAGGACAAATTTTTGAAATATTTTTTGAAAAATTTTTGAAAACTTTTTGAAAAGAAAACGAAAAGAAAGTTACCCAATCTGAGCAACAAGATGAACCGTCAGTTGTCCAAACTCGAACAATCCCCGGCAACGGCGCCAAAAACTTGGTATGCGAAATTCTTACTCAGGTTGTGAATTATTGTTCGAAATTGATTCCCTGGCGATGGCACCAAAAACGGATGCACAGAACCATGGTCTAAACATATCTTCACAACTTCGCATAACTAACCAGCAAGTGCACTGGGTCATCCAAGTAATAAACCTTACGTGAGTAAGGGTCGATCCTACGGAGATTGTTGGTATGAAGCAAGCTATGGTCACCTTGTAAATCTCAGTCAGGCGGATATAAAATAGTCATGGAGTTTTCGAAATTAATACTAAAATAAGGATAGAAATACTTATGTAAATCATTGGTGAGAATTTCAGATAAGCGTATGGAGATGCATTCATTCCTCTGAACCTCTGCTTTCCTGCTGTCTTCATCCAATCAGTCTTACTCCTTTCTATGGCTGGCCTTATGTAAGGATGTCACCGGTGCCAATGGCTATTTTCAATCCTCTCGGAAAAATGGTCCAAATGCTCTGTCACAGCACGGCTAATCGTCTGGAGGCATCACCCTTGTCGTTGTCTGCGCCCTATTCCTCTCTGTGAAAATGGTCCAATGCGCTGTCACTGCATGGCTAATAGTGCGAATGAATATCTTAGAAGCGAAATAAGATGAATTGAATAGAAAAATAGTAGTACTTTGCATTAATCTTTGAGGAACAGCAGAGCTCCACACCTTAATCTATGGAGTGTAAAAACTCTACCGTAAAAATACATAAGTGAATAGAGGGTAAGCATGGCCGAATGGCCAGCCCCCAAACATGATCAATAGATCAAAAGATAATCCAAAGATTCAAAGATGTCTAATACAATAATAAAAGGTCCTATTTATAATAAACTAGCTACTAGGGTTTACAGAAGTAAGTAATTGATGCATAAATCCACTTCCGGGGCCCACTTGGTGTGTGCTTGGGCTGAGCTTGAAGTCTACACGTGGAGAGGTCATTCTTGGAGTTGAACGCCAGCTTTTGTGCCAATTTGGGCGTTGAACTCCACTTTGCAACTTGTTTCTGGCGCTAGACGCCAGAATTGGGCAGAGAGCTGGCGTTGAACGCCAGTTTGCGTCATCTAAACTTTGGCAAAGTATAGACTATTATATATTGCTGGAAAGCTCTGGATGTCTACTTTCTAACGCAATTGGAAGCGCGCCATTTTGAGTTCTGTAGCTCCAGAAAATCCATTTTGAGTGCAGGGAGGTTAGAATCCAACAGCATCAGCAGTCCTTCTTCAACCTCTGAATCTGATTTTTGCTCAAGTCCCTCAATTTCAGCCAGAAAATACCTAAAATCACAGAAAAATACACAAACTCATAGTAAAGTCTAGAAATGTGAATTTAACATAAAAACTAATGAAAACATCCCTAAAAGTAACTAGATTCTACTAAAAACATACTAAAAATAATACCAAAAAGCGTATAAATTATCCGCTCATCATGGAGCAATCGGCATTCGCCTTGACACTGATGCTAAGCCTCTCTCCGAAGCTGATACACAGCAAACAATACATACTGGTTGTTCGAGACATGTTGTGCTTGAAGCAAACTGACTTTAATTCTGTACCCTAGTCGGCCTAAACTTTGCAGGTTGTAACACCCTAATTACCCTAAGCCTTACCTCGCGTCATAAAGCAAAGGTTAATCAAAGGTTACGACAAATCTAAAGCTTATACATATAATATATAGAAGGAGTAATATATTCTAGAAGCCCGATGAAGGATACCACTCAAAAACAGGATTTGAAAAGCGCAAAACATACACACAAAGCTACTAACTTAATGCACAAGAAATAGATATAATATAACAAAATAGAAGAGTATAATAGTATAAAGATCTAGCCACGGCTCGCGGAGTTTAAGCCGACTAGCTATACATAGACAATACAGAATTCTGAAAGTTTAAAAATAGCTTATACAAGTTTTTCTCTCAAAGTAAGCCTCTAGGCAAAAGTAAATACAAAAGATGAGAGATATAAACAAAACAAACAAAAAGACTCCAAAATATATCTAGAATCCTTCGCTCTGTCACCATCGAGACAACTCACCGAGGAGGGTTGCGACCTACGTCTGAAAAACAACAACAGAATATGGTATAAGAACAGGAGGTTCTCAGTATGGTAACAGTGCCCAGTGATGTAAGATATAAGACTTCGGGACGCCAGAAACAATCCTAGAACTTCATCTCCATCACAAAATTCATCTTAAAGCATAACTAAAACATTAAAGCATAACTAAAATCCATAATGATAAAAGGGTAATCTAACTTAGTGGATTTTCTAACTAACAACTCTCCGCTATCGCACAGCCTTCACCAACCTATCCTCCATGCGATCCCATTGCCACCACCTTCCAAGCCTCCTCAATCCCAGTAGAAAACACAATTAATATCAATGCAAGTAAAACATAAGTATAGGCATATATGGCAAGAAATTCAAATAGGAAAAGGCATGTTATACAATTAGGCAAGCAATTACAAGTCGGTAAAGCAAAAAAATAGATAGAAGATGCATTTGATGAATGCCTGTCCTACTGGCTGTGATATCACATTGTCGGTTCAACTGCCAACCTGACAGATCTCTATGGAGATGTCGCCTTTCGGAATCATAGTTGGGAACCCACGAGATATGGTCCTCAGAACACCGTCCAGGATTTTGTGCCTGCACACTCTAGTGATCCGAAGGGATGCGAGTGGGATACTATTGCCACGGACCTCACATCTCAATACAAGCGGGACGAACCACCACCCTTACGACGCTACCGCTACCTCGATAGGTGGCATCCAACCATCATCCCTGCCGGGCGCATAGCGTCTCAACACTCTCAATATAAAATAATGATACAGTGGTTTTCAGAAAATATTTTCAGTATATCAATGATTCATTATTGCAATTCTGAGTCCTCGACTCATCTTAACCACTGCCATTTCAACATTTCCTTTCCGAACTTGTTAGTTCATCTATTTCTCAATTCATATATCATTCTTCCTTCTCACTTCACCAAAGCCATCCTCAGTACACCAGAAACCTAAGCCTCCATTCTCTAACTTTTCAATGTAGTACCAAATTAAATATCCTAGGACCTTTTCCCATGTTTTGATACCCAAAAATAAGCCAAAAAGTCTTAGATAGGTGTCACAGAAGGTTACAAGCTTGTTGGGAAGTTGAAATAGTTAAAAACAAAGTTTTAGTTTAAAAACAGGGCATGTGCGTATGCACAGGGGTGTGCGTGCACACGCTCAGGAGGATTTTCAAAAGTGTGCGTACGCATAGACGTGTGCGTACGCACAAGTGAAAATTTTTCAATTCTGTTTGCTCGCACAAGGCATGCGAACGCCCTCAACAGAATGCACCTTCCAACGTGTGCGTGCGCACAGGGCTGTGCGTGCGCACAGCTTGCAGAACTTCGTTGGTTGTGTGTGTGCATAGAGCGTGCTAGCGCTCTCACTAGTATCCACATCCCGTGTGTGCATACACACAAGGCTGTGCATGCGCACAGGTTCGAAAATTCACGGGTTGTGCGTGTGCACACAAACCAGAAATCATAAAATTCTGCAACATTGCAGAATTCAGATTTTGACACCAAACTTTGAATGATCATAACTTCATCTACAAAAATCCAAATTTTACAAACTTTATATCAATTTAAAGATCTTTCAATGAAATTTAATTCTACATGAATTTCAACAATTTTTGAAAAATGAGGCACAAGTTATGACCCGTCAAAGTTCACAAAAAAACCAGTTTTTTACCAAAATACACAAGATTCTTAATTTTTCAATTTTTATATCCAAAACCAACCAAAACCACATTAACTCCATCCCATATTAGATGTTACCATTTTTCATACCTCAGTTCACCACTCCACTTTATGCAATCATCAATTCCGATTATCAAATACATAACAATACATTCATATTCAACCAACACATTAATTAAAAACATCATTCCACTATTACCAACAATCATCATATTCAATTTCAATCTCAACCCTCAATACTATACTATCAACATCAACATTTCAATTCATCAACAACACAAATCATCAAATCATCATACATCATCCTACAATAATTCCAACAACCAATTTAATTCAATCCTATCCTATGGGCCACTAGCCTAAGTGTCCAGAAATATTATATATTACATAGAGAAAACCGAAACCATACCTTGGCCGATACCCAATATGTACCAAAACCCCAATTGAGCATAAGTTAAGCTTCCAAACACAATCCAAACCACCAATCCACTCCAACAAGCATCAACAATCACTCCAAAGCTCCAATCAGTTGCCAACAATCACAATCTCAATCTATATACACATAATTTGCAACAATTCATCCTAGGGTTCAACCTAATTAGAATGTCACAAGGGTTAAAAACAACTCACCTTACCCAATAGTTTTAGAAGCAAAGTCCACTAGCAATCAAGTGCTAGAGTGTACCTAAACACCTGAAATCACAAAATTTCACCCAACACAAAGCCCTAAAATTTCGAAATTTTGGAAAGAAGAACTGAGAGGGATTTCATGATTTTCTTAAAAGTTTTTTGTGTGGGTTTTGTAGAGGTCTTTGCAAGAATCGTGTGGCCGCAAACGGTGCGGTGATCGGAGCTCCGTAGCTCAAGTTATGAGCTTGAGAAGTTGAGCATGAATAGTAACAATGGGTTTCTCTCCTTCTTCCCCTTTTCAGCATGCAAGTGTTGTGTTTGTGTATGTGGCGTGCCGAATTAGCCTTTAATGAGAGTATATATATGTTGGGCTTGGGCCCAACTTGGGCCCGGTCCAGCCCATTAGCATTTTTAGCCCGTATGGCCCTACTTTGGGCCAAACCTTTAAAATTAATGCCCAGTTTTCGACTTTAAATATTTTCATAAGGTTTTCAACTGTTTTTAATTTTTCTTGCACAGTACCAGACAGACTTAAATTGGTTCGATTGGTTCGACTGCCAGTTCACGATTTTTCTCGCTTTTTTGTAGAAAATACATTTTCTGACTCAGAAAAATCTACTGAGTCCAAAAATTGTATTTAAATCCTTTAATTCTCATTCTAAATTTTTGAATCCTATTTTGGGCAATATTAATTATTTAATTAGACGATTAATTAGTCTCGGTTCTTACACAGGTCGTGACTAGGCTAGTTTACTTATGATTATATTCATATATCTTGTCTTTATCTTATGCTTCCTTAATGTCTTAACTCTTATCACTTTCTGAATGTGCTTTATCTTTCTGTTATCGGTATACGAGAGCATTATCCGTTCGATTTTATTTTACTTTTTTCAGACTTCTCATTAACACTTCCCTTCAACACACACACACACACATATATATATATATAATTATGTATTATAATCCACCTTGACAGCCGTACCACCTGATTATCATTGACTTATGACTCGAGCATAAGGATCTGAATATTAGGGTGTTACACCACCTATCCAAAAGACATTGCACGCGAATCTAAGGGCTCGGCGCTAAACATCAGGTTGTGGCGTTTAGTGCCACCTTGGCCGAATAGAATGGGAACTTTTGGGGTTCCAACATTAAATGCCGGTGATGTGGCTTTTAGCGCCACTCTGGCAGAAGTGAATAGTGAGCTTCTTCTTCAAGAATTTTTCCACGCCTTTCGTCCTAATGCTACCTGTAAATAACATAATGCAACATTGACTTAAAGTAGCATCTAATAGGGTGTAAATCACTCAAATCTTCTAGGAAATCAATAAATCACCACATAAATCATATAGAAAAGCTATGAATGATGCTCACGCATCAATTATCACTCGATAACTTGGGCCAACTAGCACAGAATTATCGATCGGAAGCCCATTAAGAGCTGCCTTACGACTAGGGGTGTTCAAATCCGATCCTGACAGAATAAAACCGATCAACTGAATCGAAAAAACCGAAAGCTGAACAAATCGAAAACTAAAAAAATCGAACAAATCATGTTTTGATGTTTTTTTTGCAGTTTGGTTCGGTTTTTGGTTTTGACACTAAAAACCCTAACCAAACCGAACCCAACCGAACTGGTCACTTAAAAAACCCTTAAAAGGCCAACCCCCAAAGGCCAAAACACTTAATAACCTAAACCTAGCAAGTAGCAGTGCTACTCTTAGTCTCTCACAGTCTCTCTTTAATGAAGTAACATCAGTCCCCAATCCCCAAGCCCCATCCGTCGAGCCCCTTCCTCCCAGGAGCGTCTTCCTTCACCGTCCATATCACCGTTGCCAACTCGCCGAATAGAGCCCGCGGACAGCACCTTGGTGCGGTCCTCTCTCCCTCCCTCCCTCCTTTCGCAGTTCACAGTCGTTGTTTCCCTCCCTCGCGTCGTAACTTCTCCCTTTCCCTCCCTCACTCTCGCAGCCTCTCCCTTCCTTCCAGCCCAGGTGAAGCCGTCGTCGTCTGTCGCTCATCGCTCGTCGCCCCTCAGTCACACTTCAAAAACATCGTCCATCATTGTTTGTGCTGCCGTCAGTACAGTAGCATTCCTCTGCATCTAGAATAGGGATGCCTCTCAAGTAAATTCTTTGTTCTAATTTTTTTAGATATGGTTATTTGTTCTTAGTTCTGTTCTAATATTTAGTTCTATTTTTATTTTGCTATTATGATTTTTAGTTTAGAATTCTTGGTTCTGTTCTTTCTAATTTGTTCTTGCAGTTTTGATAATTTGTAGTTCTCTAATATAAAAATTTGTGGCTGTTAGATAATTTCTTTTTGACAGCTTCTCCCTTCCTTCCAACGCAGGTGAAGCTGCCGTCGTCTGTTGCTCATCACCCATTAGTCACACTTCAAAAATGTCGTCCATCGTCGTTCGTGCTGCAGTCAGTACAGTAGCATTCCTCTACATCTAGAAAAGGGTTGCCTCTCAAGTAAATTATTTGTTCTAATTTTTTTGGATCTGGTTATTTGTTCTTAGTTCTATTCTAATATTTAGTTCTATTTTTATTTTGTTATTATGATTTTTAGTTTAGGATTCTTGGTTCTATTCTTTCTAATTTGTTCTTGCATTTTTGATAATTTGTAGTTCTCTAATTTAAAAATTTGTGGCTGTTAGATAATTTCTTTTTGAAAAATTGTTCTGAGTGTTCTTGTTTTAATTATCTAATTTGAATTTGTGGTTTGCTGTTCTAATTTATGTGGTTTTAATTTTAGTGTTGTTCTAATTTTGACCTGTTTCTATTATTTATTCAATTTTTCTTGTATATATATATTATTATCTAGTCATAGTTCTCTATTCTTTACTGAATTTAGTCATTTGAGATAATAATGATTGAGCTCTAAAACATAATTAGCATATAGTCAACCATGTTGCTGAAGTATTCATATTTTTATAATATTTTTTTTCAAAGACAGAGTTTTAAATCACCTTATACATGTACAACGTATAGAAGTAGTGATTGATTGATAATAGTTGTTGCTTTCCACCACCACCCTTATTCTTGTTGCTATGACTTGGTCAATTTCTTTACCAGCTTAAGTTTTGCATATTATGATTCATATGGCTCTCGTATTATGCCTTAATTTTGTTAGGAAAGGATGGCTATAATTTTACATTTTTCTAATGATTGAAAAAACTGAACAAACTAAACCAAACTAAACCGATTTTAATTGGTTTGGTTTGGTTCGGATGGTTTTGGTAAAAAAACCAAACCAAACCGAACCGCAGTTTAATTAAACGAGTGGATCGAATGACTTTTCTTTAAAAAACTGAACCAAACCGTACCGTGAATACCCTTACTTACGATAGACCCTTTAGAGTCAAAAGCCTTAAAGATCTTTCCCCAAAATTAAAATGTGAAGTAATTGCCTTCAATTTATATAAGCCCAAAATTCTCATAATACAATTCGGATCTCAGTTTTTGAAATTTTCCAAATCCTAAGTAAGCAAGATTCATCAAGGATAAGAGAAATCAATTGTAACCACAAGGATTATCATAAATCCCACTTTCGTTTTTAAAATTAAATTTTCAAACCCTTTAACTCTTTTCACTTAAGATGAACTTTGTTTACTTTTCTTTTTCCTTGAGGACAAGTAAAGTTTTAAGTTTGGTGTTGTGATCACACATCATCTTAAGTAGTTTTTCGGGTTCTTTTTCATTTGTTTTATTAGGTTTTAATTAAAATTTGTATGCTTTCTAGTGAAATTTCATAAATAATTTAATATTTTGAGTTGTGTTAGTGTTTTTGTGTTTTCAGGAGCTTTTGTCTTAAAATAAGCAAGAATTAAAGTTTTTTGAGAAGAAAAACACAAGTACAGTTTAACGATAGCAAAATCGTGCCCTAAGGAACAAAGTCGTGTCCAAAAGGAAAAAACCAAAGCCCAAGCCATCAAGCAGGGACGCCTAAAAGCTACACATACAAGCCCGACGTCCCCCCTCTTTGACTCTATGCACGCCCGGCAGCCCTAGCACATGCCCGGCAGCCCTAGCACATACTCGACATCTCCACCTTCTTCCAAGGCGTCAAGCCTGGCGTCCCTCATGCAAGCCTGACATCCTTACTCTCTTAGAAGGTACGATTGGGATTTACACAATTTTAACGATGCAAGCTTGGCCTACTGGTGCACGAATTGTAAATCATACTTTTCACAACTCGTACCACTAACCAGCAAGTGCACTGGGTCGTCCAAGTAATACCTTACGTGAGTAAGGGTCGAATCCCACGGAGATTGTTGGCTTGAAGCAATCTATGGTCATCTTGTAATTCCTAGTCAGGATATCAATTATAATTATCATTTTGGATGGCGAAAAATAAAAGAGCATGAATTAAATACTTGTTATGCAGTAATGGAGAATATGTTGGAGTTTTGGAGATGTTTTGTCTTCTGAATCTCTGTTTTCCCCCTGTCTTCTTCTTCACGCACGCAAGGTTCCTCCTATGGCAAGCTGTGTGTTGGTGGATCACCGTTGTCAATGGCTACCATCCCTCCTCTCAGTGAAAATGGTCCAGGTGCGCTGTCACCACACGACTAATCATCTGTCGGTTCTCACTCAAGCTGGAATAGGATCCATTGATCCTTTTGCGTCTGTCACTACGCCCAACCCTTATGAGTTTGAAGCTCGTCATAGTCATTCAATCCTTGAATCCTACTCGGAATACTACAATCAAGGTTTAGACTTTCCGGATGCTCAAGAATGCTGCCAATAGATTCTAGCTTATACCACGAAGATTCTGATTAAGGAATCCAAGAGATACTCATTCAATCGAAGGTAGAACGGAGGTGGTTGTCAGTCACGCATTCATAGGTTGAGAATGGTGATGAATGTCACTGATCATCACATCAATCATATTGAAGTGCGAATGAACATCTTAGATAGCAACAAGCGTGTTTGAATATAAAACAGAAATAATTGCATTAATTCATCGAGACACAGCAGAGCTCCTCACCCCCAACAATGGAGTTTAGAGACTCATGCCGTCAAAGAGTACAAAGTTCAGATCTAAAATGTCATGAGGTACAAAATAAATCTCTAAAAGTTGTTTAAATACTAAACTAGTAACCTAGGTTTACAGAAAATGAGTAAACTAAGATAGATAGTGTAGAAATCCACTTCTGGGGCCAACTTGGTGTGTGCTGGGGCTAAGACTTGAGCTTTACACGTGCCTAGGCTGTTTCTAGAGTTAAACGCCAGGTTGTAACCTGTTTCTGGCATTTAACTCCAACCTGTAACCAGTTTCTGGTGTTAAACACCAGAATGCAACATGGAACTGGCGTTGAATGCCAATTTATATCATCTATCCTTGAACAAAGTATGAACTATTATATTTTTCTGGAAAGCCCTGGATGTCTACTTTCCAACGCAATTGAGAGCGCGCCAATTAGACTTCTATAGCTCCAAAAAATCCATTCCGAGTGCAGGGAGGTCAGAATCCAACAACATCAGCAGTCCTTTTTCAGGCTGAATAAGATTTTTGCTCAGCTCCCTCAATTTCAGCCAGAAAATACCTGAAATTACAGAAAAACATACAAACTCATAGTAAAGTTCAGAAATATGAATTTTGCCTAGAAACTAATAAAAATATACTAAAAACTAACTAAAACGTACTAAAAACTACATGAAATTGACCCCAAAAAGTGTATAAAATATCCGCTCATCACAACACCAAACTTAAACTGTTGCTTGTCACCAAGCAACTAAAAACAAAGTAGGATAAAAAGAAAAGAATATACAATGAATTCCAAAAACATCTATGAAGATCAGTCTTAATTAGATGAGCGGGGCTATTAGCTTTTTGCTTCTGAACAGTTTTGTCATCTCACTTTATCCTTTGAAGTTCAGAATGATTGGCGTCTATAGGAACTCAGAATTCAGATAGTGTTATTGATTCTCCTAGTTCAGTATGTTGATTCTTGAACACAGCTACTTTATGAGTCTTGGCCGTGGCCCTAAGCACTCTATTTTCTAGTATTACCACCGGATATATACATGCCACAGACACATAACTGGGTGAACCTTTTCAGATTGTGACTCAGCTTTGCTAAAGTCCCCAATTAGAGGTGTCCAGGGTTCTTAAGCACACTCTGTTTTTGCTTTGGACCTCGACTTTAACCGCTCAGTCTCAAGTTTTCACTTGACACCTTCACGCCACAAGCACATGGTTAAGGACAGCTTGGTTTAGCCGCTTAGGCCAGGATTTTATTCCTTTAGGCCCTCCTATCCACTGATGCTCAAAGCCTTGGATCCTTTTTATTACCCTTGCCTTTTGGTTTTAAGGGCTATTGGCTTTTTGCTCTTGCCTTTTGGTTTAAAGAGCGTTTGGCTTTTTCTGCTTGCTTTTTCTTTTTCTTGCTCTTTTTTTT
>NC_029786.2:52660085-52663170 GCF_000816755.2 Arachis ipaensis | reverse complement strand
TCAAAAGACATATGCACTGTTCAAGCATTCATTCAGAAAACAAAAAGTATTGCCACCACATCAAAATAATTAAACTATTTTAAAATTCGAAATTCATGTACTTCTTTTTCTTTTTCAGAAAACATTTTTCATTTAAGAAAGGTGATGGATTGATAGGACATTTATATCTTTAAGACATAGACACTTAGATACTAGTGATCATGTAATAAGACCCAAACATAAATAAACATAAAGCATAGTAAACGAAAAACAGAGAAATAAGAACAAGGAGATTAAGGAACGGGTCCACCTTAGTGAGGGTGGCGTCTTCCTCTTCTTGAAGAACCAATGGTGCTCTTGAGCTCCTCTATGTCTCTGCCTTGTCTTTGTTGCTCCTCCGTCATAGCTCTTTGATATGTAGTCAAATGCTCTACCACTGAACTATGGACCCTTGAGATGAACCTCTCCATCTCTCATGACTCGGGGGTAGAAGCAACTACCTTCCTTTTCCTCTTTCTAGAGGTTTCTCCGGCCTTAGGTGCCATAAATGGCTATGGAAAAACCAAAAGCAACGGTTTTTTCCACACCAAACTTAAAAGGTTTGCTCGTCCTCGAGCAAAAGAAGATAAAAGGGAGTAGAAGGAGAAGTGTGAATGGGTGGGTATGGGAGGGGAATGGTTTGAATTGGAATGGTGAGGTAGGTGGGGATCCTGTGGGGTTCACAGATCCTGAGGGGTCAAGGACTTAGCATCCCTGCTCCATTGAGGCATGCAAAACGCCCTTAGTGTGCAATCCTGGCGTTTAACGCCAGACTGCTGCTTGTTTCTAGCGTTAAACGCCAGCTTTTTCCCTTTCTTGGCGTTGAACGCCAACTTGGTGCTTGTTTCTGGTGTTTAACACCAGCTTGATGCTTCCCTTTGGCGTTAAACGCCAGTTTGATGCTTCTTACTGGCGTTTAAACGCCAGTAAGCTCTTCCTCCAGGGTGAGCTATTTTAATGCTATTTTTGACTTTGCTTTGATTTTTGTGACTCCACATGATCATCATCCTAAAGAAAACATAAAATAAAAATGGAAAACAGAAAATTAACATAGATAAGGAAAAATTGGGTTGCCTCCCAATAAGCGCTTCTTTATTGTCTTTAGCTGGACCTTGCTGAGCTTTTAATCTAGCCTTAGCCTTGAGCACTCTTGCTCAATATTGCCTTCAAGATAATGCTTGATTTCTGTCCATTAACAATGAACTTCTTATCAGAATCAATGTCTTGAAGGTCCACATAGCCATATGGTGACACACTTGTAATCGCATATGGTCCCCTCCACCGGGATTTCAGTTTCCTGGGGAATAGCCTAAGCCTAGAGTTAAACAATAGAACTTTCTGTCCTGGTTCAAAGACTCTAGATGACAGCTTTCTGTCATGTGATGAGCGGATAATTTATACGCTTTTTGACATTGTTTTTAGTATGTTTTTAGTAGGATCTAGTTACTTTTAGGGATGTTTTCATTAGTTTTTATGTTAAATTCACATTTCTGGACTTTACTATGAGTTTGTGTGTTTTTTTGTGATTTCAGGTATTTTCTGGCTGAAATTGAGGGACTTGAGCAAAAATCAGATTCAGAGGTTGAAAAAGGACTGCTGATGCTGTTGGATTCTGACCTCCCTGCACTCAAAGTGGATTTTCTGGAGCTACAGAACTCGAAATGGCACGCTTCCAATTGCGTTGGAAAGTAGACATACAGGGATTTTCAGCAATATATAATAGTCCATACTTTGGCCAAGAATAGACGACGTAAACTGGCGTTCAACGCCAGCTTTCTACCCAAATCTGGCGTCCAGCGCCAGAAAAGGAGCCAAAACCAGAGTTGAACGCCCAAACTGTCACAAAAGCTGGCGTTCAACTCCAAGGAGGAGCCATGATAGGGTGCGTGAGCATATTATTCACTAAGAGGATAAGATGAAGCCATTGACAAGGGTGATGCCTCCAGACGATTAGCCGTGCCGTGACAGGGCATTGAATCATTTTCCCGTATCCTCACAGTTGTGTTTCTTCCATTATATTACATTCTTTGTCTCCCCCTCTTCTTCTACTCACACAGGGATCCCTATACTGTGGTATAAAGGATCTCTATTATTATTATTATTTTTCTGTGCCTTCTTCTTTGTCATATGAGCAGGAGCAAGGATAAGAACATTCTTGTGGAAGCAGATCCGGAACCTGAAAGGACTCTGAAGAAAAAATTAAGAGAAGCTAAAATACAACAATCCAGAGATAACCTTTCAGAAATTTTTGAACAGGAGAAGGAGATGGCAGCCGAAAATAATAATAATGTAAGGAAGATGCTTGATGACTTCACTGCACCTAATTCCAATTTACATGGAAGAAGCATCTCCATTCTTGCCATTGGAGCAAACAACTTCGAGCTGAAACATCAATTAGTTTCTCTAATGCAGCAGAATTGCAAGTTTCATGGACTTCCATCTGAAGATCCTTTTCAGTTCTTAACTGAATTCTTGCAGATCTGTGATACTGTTAAGACTAATGGAGTAGATCCTGAAGTCTACAAGCTCATGCTTTTCCCTTTTGCTGTAAGAGACAGAGCTAGAATATGGTTGGACTCTCACCCAAAGACAGCCTGAACTCTTGGGATAAGCTGGTCACGGCTTTCTTAGCCAAGTTCTTTCCTCCTCAAAAGCTGAGCAAGCTTAGAGCTAATGTTCAAACCTTCAGACAGAAAGAAGGTGAATCCCTCTATGAAGCTTGGGAAAGATACAAACAGTTGACCAAAAAGTGTCCTTCTGACATGCTTTTAGAATGGACCATCCTGGACATATTCTATGATGGTCTGTCTGAATTAACTAAAATGTCATTGGATACCTCTGCAAGTGGATCCATTCACTTAAAGAAAACGCCTACAGAAGCTCAAGAACTCATTGACATGGTTGCTAATAACCAGTTCATGTACACTTCAGAGAGGAATCCTGTGAGTAATGGGACGCCTATGAAGAAGGGAGTTCTTGAAATTGACACTCTGAATGCCATATTGGCTCAGAATAAAATATTGACTCAGCAAGTCAATATGATTTCTCAGAGTCTGAATGGAATGCA
>NC_029786.2:52657350-52659164 GCF_000816755.2 Arachis ipaensis | reverse complement strand
TAGATAAAACTAATTAACCTTTTTATTGAAATAGATATGAAAAGATAGTTACCTCCGGTTGGGTTGCCTCCCAACAAGCGCTCTTTTATTGTCACTAGCTTGACATCCTCTGTGCTTGCTCAGCTCAAATTCTGAGCTTCCTTCTCCTTGTCCCATTGTCCTTCTAAGTGAGGCTTTGCTTTTTTCTCACTCGTTTCTGTGAGGTTTTTGGCTAATTGTTCCATTTGCTTCCCAATTCCCCCGAGTAAGTTCTCATGGTGTTTGTTCATCATCACTTGATGTGTCATCATTCTCTCTACTACGATCTCTAGATTGGTGATTCTTTGAGGATTTTGTGAGATTGTGTGGTGATGTTGTTGCAGGTTTGGGAAGTGGTTGTTGTAGTTGAAGTTCCTTGGTTTCTGATGTTGAGGTTCCCTCATTCTTAGATAAGAATGTGGTTTCCATGGTGGGAACTGTGTATTCACTGTAGTGGAGTGGAGAAAATCAAGTTGTCTAGCCATTGACTCCAATTGTTGCTGAGTTTGCTGATGTAGCTGTTTGCTTTGATTCATTACTGCCTTCATTCCTTCAAGATTCATCATATCTTTCTCTGAAGTTGCATTCTGTGGTGTCTCAAAGGAGTGTTGGTTGTTGGTTCTCTTGTCATTGAACCTTGCAGTTCCTTGACCGGTTGCTGTTGCTTCGAGTAAGTCATCTGAGAAGTGATCCACCGCTCTCCTCGTTTCTGGGGTTAATCCTTCGTAGAATGCTTGGAAAGCCACTTTGTCATTTGCTTTCTTGTATCTTTCCCATGCTTTGAGCAATGGTTCTTCCTCTCCTTGCATGAATGGATGTGTTCCCTCTTTCATCTTGATGTTTTGTTGGGATGTAGAGAATTTGGCTAGAAATTTGGCAACCAAACCATCCCAACTAGTGATACTTCCTTGGGGAAGAGTTTCAAGCCATTGTGCTGCCTCATCCTTTAGTGAGAAAGGGAATAGCAAGAGCTTATAGACATCATTATTGACAACATCACAGATCCTCAGAAAAATAGATAGATGCTGTTCAGGATCCTCCAATGGATTTCCACCATAGGAACAATTGTTCTCTATTAGTGTAATGATTTGCGGCTTCATGTTGGCATGTTCTTCTTTCTCGGAAACTTCATTTTCAATGATATCCTTCCCTCTGGCTGCTCTTTTTTCCTGCGACATAAAAATCAACAACGGAACACACAGAGATACTCTTGAAAATTGAGTGTAGTCAGTTGAGACAAAACTTAAAACAGTTAGTGGGTTAGTCAAAAATTAAAGAAAAAGTGCTTGATCTAGATTACCTCCTCACTTAATCATTGTCAATCTAATCAATAAAGTCCCGCTCATCTGATTGAGCTATGTTTCATTGATAGTTTGGAATTTATAGTATATTCTCTTCTTTTTATCCTATTTGATTTTCAGTTGCTTGGGGACAACAGGGATTCCCCAAGAATCTCTTCGTATCAAGATGGGGAGGCTCCCTGATGAGTATTTTGGTGGAAAAATAAATTTCTCCCAAAACACACAAATCTAACCGGCAAGTGTACCGGGTCGTATCAAGTAATAAAAACTCACGGGAGTGAGGTCGATCCCACAGGGATTGAAGGATTGAGCAATTTTAGCTTAGTGTTAATTTAGTCAAGCGAATCAAGATTTGGTTGAGTGTTTTATGATTTGCAGAAATTAAATTGCTGAATCTTAAAGAACAAGAAATTGAATGGCAGAAACTTAGAATGCAAGAAATGTAAATTGCAGAATCTTAAAGTGCAAGAAATGTAAATGACTTGAATTGTAAAG
>NC_029786.2:52655108-52655746 GCF_000816755.2 Arachis ipaensis | reverse complement strand
CAGCTTATAGTTTCTGTGCTTTGGCCTCGACTCTAAGTGTCATGTCTCAAAGCGGCTCTTTAGATAAGCTTTCAATCAATATTCCTAAACCAGTTGGTTTTAAGGTATTAGGTGTTGAAGCACCCCTATGGATTTACTTGCTCAAGCCTCTTTCCTTGACACAGCTCAACCACAAGCATTTACTAGGCTAACAACTCGTTGAGTTTTGTTTCTTCTTTCTTTTTCTGCCTAGTAATTGATGCTCAGAGCCTTGGGCCATGTTCTTTTTGCTTTTGTATTNCTTCAACTTGAATGTGATGAACGTGACAATCATCATCATTCCCTATGAACGCGTGCCTGACAACCACTTCCATTCTACCTTAGATTGAATGAGTATCTCTTAGATCTCTTAATCGGAATCTTCGTGGTGTAAGCTAGAATGATGGCGGCATTCAAGAGAATCCGAAAAGTCTAAAACTTGTCTGTGGTATTCTGAGTATGATTCAATGATTGAATGACTGTGACGAGCTTCAAACTCGCGAGTGCTGGGCGTAGTGACAGACGCAAAAGGAGGGTGTATCCTATTCCAGCATGATCGGGAACCTTAGATGATTAGCCGTGCCGTGACAGGGCATCTTGGACCATTTTCACAAGAGGAG
>NC_029786.2:52652971-52653626 GCF_000816755.2 Arachis ipaensis | reverse complement strand
AAAACTAATTTCTATCATATCTTTTCAAAAATATCTTCTTATCTTACCTTTTTCAAAAAAGTGATTGCAAAATATCTTTTCAAACCTCCTAACTTCTTATCTTTTCAAAATTTGTTTCAACTAACTAACGAACTTTTTGTTTGTTTCTTACCTTTTTCAAAACTACCTAACTAACTCTCTCTCTCTAATTTTCGAAAATATCTCCGTCTCTTTTTCAAAGTTTCTTTTTAATTAACTAATTATTTTAATTTTGGATTTTAATTTTCGAAAATTACTAACCTTTTTCAAAAACTATTTTCGAAAATCACTAACTCTTTTTCAAAAATTATTTTCAAAAATCCTCTCCCTCTCTCATCTTATTCTATTTATTTATTCATCTACTAACAATAAGGAACCTCTTTACTTTGACATAGAGAATTCCTCTTCTTTTCTTTTTCTCTTCTCTTTCTTATGAGCAGGGACAAAGAAAAAGGCATTCTTGTTGAAGCTGATCCAGAACCTGAAAGGACTCTGAAGAGAAAACTAAGAGAAGCTAAATTACAACAATCTAGAGACAATCTTATTGAAAATTTCAAACAAGTAAAGGAGATGGCAGCCGAACCCAACAACAATAATGTAAGGAGAATGCTTGGTGACTTTACTGCACCTAATTCCA
>NC_029786.2:52647001-52647214 GCF_000816755.2 Arachis ipaensis | reverse complement strand
CATGCTTGAAGCCAGCATTATGCAGAAAATGAGAATGTGTTTTATGATGGGATTTTGGTGAAACACCAAACTTAGAATCCTGCATTCTCCATTAGATTGTTTTGGTGTGCAACACCAAACTTAGCTTCTTGCATTATAGATAAAACTAATTAACCATTTTATTAAAATAGTTATGAACAGAAAACTACCTCGGGTTGGGTTGCCTCCCAACAA
>NC_029786.2:52643397-52644945 GCF_000816755.2 Arachis ipaensis | reverse complement strand
CAACAACGGAACACACAGAGATACTCTTGAAAATTGAGTGTAGTCAGTTGAGACAAAACTTAAAACAGTTAGTGGGTTAGTAAAAAATTAAAGAAAAAGTGCTTGATCTAGATTACCTCCTCACTTAATCATTGTCAATCTATTCAATCCCCGGCAACGGCGCCAAAAACTTGATGAGTATTTTGGTGGAAAAATGAATTTCTCCCAAAACACACAAATCTAACCGGCAAGTGTACCGGGTCGCATCAAGTAATAAAAACTCACGGGAGTGAGGTCGATCCCACAGGGATTGAAGGATTGAGCAATTTTAGCTTAGTGTTAATTTAGTCAAGCGAATCAAGATTTGGTTGAGTGTTTTGTGATTTGCAGAAATTAAATTGCATGGAATTAAAGAGAACAGGAAATAAATTGCTGAATCTTAAAGAACAAGAAATTAAATGGCAGAAACTTAGAATGCAAGAAAAGTAAATTGCGGAATCTTAAAGTGCGAGAAATGTAAACGGCTGGAATTGTAAAGGGAATTGGGGATTTGATTTGCAGAATTTAAACAAGGAAAAATTAAATTGCATCAAACAGAAGAGTAAAAGAGGATTTGGATCAAATCGGATCTCAGAGCAGAAAAGTAAATGAACATTGAAAACAGTAAACAGAGAATGTAAAATTGGGAAATCAGATCTCAGGACCCAGAGACTAGAAAACCAAGTCTAGATCTCAATGCCTTCCTAGATCCAACAAGAACAATTGCAAGGGAATTGTAAATTGCAAGGAAAGTAGATGAAGAGCAATTAACAGAAATTAAATTTAATCAAGCAGTAAATAAAGCAGAGAGATCCAAGGATGAGATTGAAACAGAATTTCTTCAATTCTCCAACCCAAGATCCAAGACAATTGTAATTGAAATTGAAAGCAATAAAACTAAGAGGAAAAGAAGTGAATTCTCCTTCCCCAAGACTAAGAAATTAAAGATCACTCAATATCCAAAGCTCTTCGAAAACTATTATGAAAATTCAAAGGGAAAGCTCCCCGAAGAACTTGAATTCTATCCTATTTATACACTTTCTTCAAATGATCTTCAAGCCTTGAGTTGGGCCTTTGCTCTTGGTGGAATTGGGTTGAAAGAGGCCTTGGTTGATTGCTCTTGAAGTTTGGAGAAGAACCAAAGTGAACCAATTGAACCGGGTTGGAGTTTTGCAAAAGTTGGACCAAAAGTTGGAGCAAAATTTAGGGTCTAACTTTTGTTCCAACTTTTCATATCAGCCAACATAACTTGCTGATACTCACGTTGGTGCAAAAGTTAGGGGTCTAACTTTTGCACCAACGTTGGCCTTCCTTGGTGCACTTGAGGCGCCAACGTTAGCCCAAAAGTTAGGGGCTAACATTGGCGCAAACTTTTGCTCTTCCCCTTGTAGTTTTCATGTGCCGCGTTAGCCCAAAAGTTAGGGGCTAACGTTGGCACAAACTTTTGGTGCCCAGGGAGGATTTCTTCATGCCAACGTTAGCCTCAAAGTTAGGGGCTAACGTTGGCACAAACTTTTGGTGCCCAGGGAG
>NC_029786.2:52639448-52640301 GCF_000816755.2 Arachis ipaensis | reverse complement strand
AACCTTTCTCCAAGCTTTCTTCACCTATCATTAATCAACCAAACACATCAAAGCTATGCTTAAAATCATAAGATATTCATTCTTTCATAATATGTGACAATTATAGTATAAAACCTCATGAACTAGCATGAATTCATACATGGTTGATTCAATCAAACGAAACATGAAAATCTACCTAATTGGCTTGCTTGTAGCTCAGGAAAGTGCATAATTCTAATGAAAACAAAAGAAAAAGACTAGTTAAAATAGGCTAAGATGACTTGTCATCAGGGAGGCAACCCAATGTTTATTTATCTAACTCTATTATTTTTGTTTTTCATATCTTCTTATGTTAATGATCATGTGGAGTCACAAAATAAATATAAAAATTGAAAACGGAACCAAAAACAGCAGAAGAAAAATCACACCCTGGAGGAGCATCTGTCTGGCGTTCAGCGCCAGAACAGAGCATGGTGCTGGCGCTGAACGCCCAAAATGGGCAGCTTCTGGTCGCTGAACGCCAGAACAGGCATGGTTTTGGCGTTCAACGCCAGAAATGGCACACAAATGGGCGTTGAAGGCCCAAAATGGCCACCAACCTGGCGCTGAACGCCCAGAGTTGGGTACAAAGGTATTTTTACATGCCTAATGGGTGCAGGGATGTAAATCCTTGAACACCTCAGGATCTGTGGACCCCACAGGATCCACTCAGGATCTGTGGACCCCACAGGATCCCCACCTACCTCCACTCACTTCTTCTCACCCCTCTCTTTCACATAACCCCATAAACACTCTTCCCTAAAAACCCCTCACCAATCACCTCAATCTCTCTTCCCCACTAAACCTTCACCACTCACATCCACCCACTCTTCCA
>NC_029786.2:52632831-52639371 GCF_000816755.2 Arachis ipaensis | reverse complement strand
AGCAAGAAAAAGCAGCAAAGAACAAAGCTTGCAGAAAAAAAAAGGGGCGAAAAAAAAAATAGAAAAAAAATAGAAAGAAAAAGAAAAACCAAGCAGAAAAAGCCAATAACCCTTAAAACCAAAAGGCAAGGGCAATAAAAAGGATCCCAAGGCTTTGAGCATCAGTGGATAGGAGGGCCAAAAAGGAATAAAATCCTGGTCTAAGCGGCTAAACCAAGCTGTCCCTACCCATGTGCTTGCGGCGTGTAGGTGTCAAGTGAAAACTTGAGACTGAGCGGTTAAAGTCAAGGTCCAAAGCAAAAAAAGAGTGTGCTTAAGAACCCTGGACACCTCTAATTGGAGACTTTAGCAAAGCTGAGTCACAATCTGAAAAGGTTCACCCAATTATGTGTCTGTGGCATTTATGTATCCGGTGGTAATACTGGAAAACAAAGTGCTTAGGGCCACGGCCAAGACTCATAAAGAAGCTGTGTTCAAGAATCATCATACTGAACTAGGAGAGTCAATAACACTATTCGAAATCTGAAGTTCCTATAGATGCCAATCATTCTAAACTTCAATGGATAAAGTGAGATGCCAAAACGATTCAAGAGGCAAAAAGCTATAAGTCCCGCTCATATGATTGAAGCTCTGTTTCACTGATAGTTTGGAATTTAAAGTATATTCTCTTCTTTTTATCCTATTTGATTTTCAGTTGCTTGGGGACAAGCAACAATTTAAGTTATAAGTATCTCTATCCCTATTTTATTATATAATATTCGAAAACACCATTATCACTTTATATCTGCCTGACTGAGATTTACAAGGTGACCATAGCTTGCTTCATACCAACAATCTCCGTGGGATTCGACCCTTACTCACGTAAGGTATTACTTGGACGACCCAGTGCACTTGCTGGTTAGTTGTATCGAAGTTGTGACATATTATGAATGTGTAATCACGATTACGCGTACCAAGTTGCTCACGTGCCAGGAATAGTTTGAGCCTGGACATCACAATTTCGTGCACCATCATGCCACCTTTTTGCTTTCTCTTTGTAAAGCTTGGCATTTTCGAAAGCAGTGAGTCTGAATTCCTCTAGCTCATTCAGCTGGAGCAATCTTTTTTCTCTAGCTAATTTGGCATCAAAGTTTAAGAATCTGGTTGCCCAGTAGGCCTTATGCTCCAGTTCCACAGGCAGATGACAGGCCTTACCATACACAAGCTGGTATGAAGAGGTCCCTATAGGAGTCTTGAATGCTGTTCTGTAAGCCCACAGAGCATCA
Organism: Arachis ipaensis; assembly: GCF_000816755.2. Lineage (NCBI taxonomy): Eukaryota > Viridiplantae > Streptophyta > Magnoliopsida > Fabales > Fabaceae > Arachis > Arachis ipaensis. The sequence goes on along the minus strand of NC_029786.2, from coordinate 52,638,106 downwards.
TCCAAGCTTCTCACCCAATCCTTTCTACGGGTACTTACAGTCCGTTCCATGATTCTTTTTATTTCTCTATTAGAGACTTCAGATTGTCCATTTGTCTATGGATGATACGGAGTTGCCACTTTGTGACTAATTCCATACCGGACCAAAGCAGAGTAAAGCTGTTTGTTGCAGAAGTGAGTGCCCCCATCACTAATTAGTGCTCTAGGGACACCAAACCTGCTGAAGATATGTTTCTGGAGGAACTTCAGCACTGTCTTAATATCATTAGTGGGTGTGGCAATGGCCTCTACCCATTTGGATACATAGTCGACTGCCACCAGAATATAAGTGTTTGAGTATGATGGTGGGAAAGGCCCCATGAAGTCAATACCCCATACGTCAAACAACTCAATCTCTAAGATTCCTTGCTGAGGCATGGCGTAACAGTGAGGCAGATTACCAGCTCTCTGGCAGCTGTCACAGTTACGCACAAACTCTCGGGAGTCTTTATAGAGAGTGGGCCAGTAGAAGCCACATTGGAGAACTTTTGTGGCTGTTCGCTCACCTCCGAAATGTCCTCCATATTGTGATCCATGACAATGCCATAAGATCTTCTGTGCTTCTTCTCTAGGCACACACCTACGGATTATTCTGTCTGCACATCTCTTAAAAAGATATGGTTCATCCCACAGGTAGTACTTTGCATCAGTAATTAATTTTTTCTTTTGTTGCTTGCTGTACTCCTTGGGTATGAATCTTGCAGCTTTATAGTTTGCAATGTCTACAAACCATGGTATTTCCTGGATGGCAAACAGTTGCTCATCCAAAAAGGTTTCAGAGATCTCAATAGAGGGGAAGGACTTTCCTTCTACTGGCTCTATCCGGTACAGATGATCAGCCACTTAGTTCTCTGTCCCTTTTCTGTCTCTTATTTCTATATCAAACTCTTGCAGAAGCAACACCCATCTTATGAGCCTGGGTTTTGAATTCTGCTTTGTGAGTAGATATTTAAGAGCAACATGGTCAGTATACACAATCACTTTTGATCCTACTAAGTATGATCTAAACTTGTCAATGGCATAAACCACTGCAAGCAATTCTTTTTCTGTAGTTGTGTAATTTTTCTGGGCATCATTTAAAATGCGGCTAACATAATAAATGACATGATCTACCAAAGAGTCAATAAGATCAACTTTCATGCAGTCTTTTGGTGTGTCTGGATGTTGCATGGCTTTGACAACATTTAACTTGAACTCATCCTCATTGACCCTCAGGGTTACTTCCCCCTTTTGGACATCAATGAGAGTTCGTCCAGTTGTTAGGAGAGGTCTTCCTAGAATGAGAGTAGCACTCATGTGCTCCTCCATTTCCAGCACTACAAAGTCAGTGGGAAAGGCGAATGGCCCAACCCTGACAATCATGTCTTCAATCACGCCTGATGGGTATTTAATGGAGCCATCAGCAAGTTGGAGACATATCCTGGTTGGTTTGACTTCTTCAGTTAAACCAAGCTTTCTGAGAGTGGATGCAGGTATTAGGTTGATGCTTGACCCAAGATCACATAAAGTTGTCTTGGTGCAATCACCCTCTAATATGTATGGTATCATAAAGCTCCCGGGATCTTTAAGCTTTTATGGGAAGCTTTTCAGAATGACTGCACTGCATTCCTCAGTGAGGAGAACTCTTTCAATTTCTCTCCAATCCTTCTTATGACTCAAGATCTCTTTCATGAACTTGGCATAAGAGGGTATTTTCTCAAGTGCCTCTGCAAACAGAATCTTTATTTCAAGAGTCCTGAGGTAGTCTGCAAAGCGAGCAAATTGCTTATCCTGCTCCTCTTGGCGGAGTTTTTGAGGATAAGGCATCTTGGCTTTGTATTCCTCAACCTTGGTTACTGTAGGTTTATTTCCTGCAGAAGTGGTTTGAGAAGCCTTTTTAGAGGGGTTGTCATCCGCACTTGTGTGTGTCTGATCCCTCACTGGCGTTTGAATGCCAGGGTTGGAAGCTTGATTGGCGTTGGACGCCAACTTCCTACCTGTTTCTGGCGTTTGAACGCCAGAACTGAGCTTCCATTGGGCGTTTAACGCCAGCTCCTTGCCTGTTCCTGGCATTTGAACGCTAGAACTGTGTGTGGGTTGGGCGTTTAACGCCAGCTTTGCATCCTTTTCTGGCGTTTGAATGCCAGAGTTATTCCTCTCTGGGCTCTTACTGTCCTCAGAGGGATTTCGGATAATATTTTTCTTATCCTCTGTCAGTTGTTCTTTTCTTGGCTTTCTGCTGCTCTGAAGTGAGGTATTTAATGTTTTCCCACTTCTTAATTGAACTGCCTAGCACTCGTCTGTTATCTGCTTTGATAACTGCTGTTTTGTCTGATTCAATTGTGCTTCCATGTTTTTATTAGCACTTTTAGTGTCTTGTAGCATCTCCTTGAATTCTGCCAGCTATTTTGTTAGAAAACACAGTTGTTGATTGAGTTCAGCAACTTGTTCTGGAGGACCCACTACTTATGTACAGATGCTGATTTCTAGCAACTATATCAATAAGCTCTTGAGCCTCTTCAATAGTTTTTCTCATGTGTATAGATCCACCAGCTGAGTGGTCTAGGGACATCTGAGCTCCTTCTGTAAGCCCATAGTAGAAGATGTCTAATTGCACCCATTCTGAAAACATTTCAGAGGGGCATTTCCTTAGCATCCCTTTCTATCTCTCCCAGGTATTATAAAGAGATTCATCATCCTCTTATTTAAAGCCTTGGATGTCCAGCCTTAGCTGTGTCATCCTTTTTGGAGGGAAATATTGATTCAGGAATTTGTCTGATAACTGTTTCCATGTCCTTATGCTTGCTGTGGGTTGGTTATTTAACCACCTTTTAGCTTGATCTTTTACAGCAAACGGAAATAGTAACAGTCTGTATACATCCTGATCTACCTCCTTGTCACGTACTGTGTCAGCAATTTGCAAGAATTGTGCCAGAAACTCAGTAGGTTCTTCCTGTGGAAGATCGGAATACTGGCAATTTTGCTGCACCATGACAATGAGCTGAGGATTTAGCTCAAAACTGCCTGCTTTGATGGAGGGTATACAGATACTACTCCCATATGCAACAGTATTGGGGTTAGCATATGACCCCAGAGTCCTTCTGGACTGTTCATTTCCACTTAGATCCATGACGGAGAAAGGGAGATAATGTGAATTGCAAGTAAAATATGTTTTTATTTTATTTTATTTTATTTTTGAAAACCGAAATTAAAATAAAATAAAATAAATGAAAAATTGACTAAAATTTCAAAAATTAGAAGAAAAAGAAATAAAAGAAAATTGAAAACTAAATTAATTAATTAAAAAGATTTGAAAAAGATGAGATTTTTTTGAAAAATATTTGAATTTGAAATTTTAAAACTAAGATAAGATAAAATAAAAATTTTAAAATAAAATCTGAATTTTTAAAAGGAAAATTCGAAAAATCAATTAAAATAAAGGAAAAAGATATTTTTGAATTCAATGAGGAAAGAGAAAAACAATAAAAAGACACAAAACTTAAAATTTTTAGATCTAATGCTCCTTATTTTCGAAAATTTAGAGGAAAAACACCAAGGAACACCAAACATAAAAATTTTAAGATCAAAACACAAGAAAGACTCAAGAACACCTTGAAGATTCACAAGAACACGAAGAACAAAATTCAAAGACTCAAAGGACTCAAGAACATAAAAAGAAGAACACCAAACTTAAAATTTTTAGAAAACCAAAAATAAATTTTTGAAAACTAAAGAAAAATTAACAAGAGAACACCAAACTTAAAGTTTGACACAAGATTTAATCAAAAAAAATTATTTTTAAAAAAAAGTTTTAAAAAGAAGATAGCCAATTACCAAGAACATAAGCACAACGCTCTAGCCAATTGAGCTATAAATTTAACGTGTTTTAATAAGGTATTTAATGTATAAAATATTTTACTTTTATATTTTTTTATACTAATAATTCAAAAATGCATAAGAAAAACAAGAAAAATCACAAAACAAGAAAAACTAAAGATCAAACAAGGAAAATAAACAAGAACAACTTGAAGATTAAGAAAGAACAATGAACACAATTTCGAAAATTTAAAAGAAAATAAAAACATGCAATTGACACCAAACTTAAAATATGAAACTAAACTCAAACAGAAAAACTCAATTATCAGTTTATAAAATTTTTGAAAATTTAAAAAGAGAAAATAAGGATTTAAAAAAAATTTCAACCAAAAACAATAATAGAAGACTCTAAACCAAAAAGAAAAATTTTTCCTAATCTAAGCAAAAAAATAAACCGTCAGTTGTCCAAACTCGAACAATCCCCAGCAACGGCGCCAAAAACTTGGTGCAAGAATTGTAAATCACACTTTTCACAACTTGTACCACTAACCAGCAAGTGCACTGGGTCGTCCAATCAATACCTTACGTGAGTAAGGGTCGAATCCCACGAAGATTGTTGGCTTGAAGCAATCTATGGTTATCTTGTAATTTTTAGTCAGGATATCAATTATAATTATCAGTTTGGATTGCGAAAAATAAAAGAGCATGAATTAAATACTTGTTATGCAGTAATGGAGAATATGTAGGAGTTTTGGAGATACTTTGTCTTCTGAATCTCTGCTTTCCCCCTATCTTTTTCTTCACGCACGGAAGGTTCCTTCTATGGCAAGCTGTGTGTTAGTGGATCACCGTTGTCAATGGCTACCATCTGTCCTCTCAGTGAAAATGGTCCAGGTGCGCTGTCACCGCATGGCTAATCATTTGTCGGTTCTCACTCATTCTGGAATAGGATCCATTGATCCTTTTGCGTCTGTCACTACACCCAACCTTTGTGAGTTTGAAGCTCGTCACAGTCATTCAATCCCTGAATCCTACTCAGAATACCACAGACAAGGTTTAGACTTTCCGGATTCTCAAGAATGCTGCCAATGGATTCTAGCTTATACCACAAAGATTCTGATTAAGGAATCCAAGAGATACTCATTCAATCGAAGGTAGAACGGAGGTGGTTGTCAGTCACGCATTCATAGGTTGAGAATGGTGATGAATGTCACGGATCATCACATCCATCATATTGAAGTGCGAATGAACATCTTAGATAAAAACAAGCGTGTTTGAATAGAAAACAGAAATAATTGCATTAATTCATCGACACACAGCAGAGTACAAAGTTCAGATCTAAATGTCATGAGGTACAAAATAAATCTCTAAAAGTTTTTTAAATACTAAACTAGTAACCTAGGTTTATAGAAAACGAGTAAACTAAGATAGATAGTGCAGAA
>NC_029786.2:52621565-52632440 GCF_000816755.2 Arachis ipaensis | reverse complement strand
CCCTGTCTTCTTCTTCACGCACGCAAGGTTCCTCCTATGGCAAGCTGTGTGTTGGTGGATCACTGTTGTCAATGGCTACCATCCGTCCTCTCAGTGAAAATGGTCCAGGTGCGCTGTCACCGCATGGCTAATCATTTGTCGGTTCTCACTCATTCTGGAATAGGATCCATTGATCCTTTTGCGTCTGTCACTACACCCAACCTTTGTGAGTTTGAAGCTCGTCACAGTCATTCAATCCCTGAATCCTACTCAGAATACCACAGACAAGGTTTAGACTTTCCGGATTCTCAAGAATGCTGCCAATGGATTCTAGCTTATACCACGAAGATTCTGATTAAGGAATCTAAGAGATACTCATTCAATCAAAGGTAGAACGGAAGTGGTTGTCAGGCACGCATTCATAGGTTGAGAATGGTGATGAATGTCACGGATCATCACATCCATCATATTGAAGTGCGAATGAACATCTTAGATAAAAACAAGCGTGTTTGAATAGAAAACAGAAATAATTGCATTAATTCATCGACACACAGCAGAGTACAAAGTTCAGATCTAAATGTCATGAGGTACAAAATAAATCTCTAAAAGTTTTTTAAATACTAAACTAGTAACCTAGGTTTATAGAAAACGAGTAAACTAAGATAGATAGTGCAGAAATCCACTTCTGGGGCCCACTTGGTGTGTGCTGGGGCTAAGACTTGAGCTTTACACGTGCCTAGGCTGTTTCTAGCATTAAACACTAGGTTGTAACCTATTTCTGGCGTTTAACTCCAATTTGTAACCTGTTTCTGGCGTTTAACGCCAGAATGCAACATGGAACTGGCGTTGAACGCCAGTTTACGTCGTCTATCCTTGAACAAAGTATGAATTATTATATATTGCTGGAAAGCCCTCGATGTCTACTTTTTAACGCAATTGAGAGCGCACCAATTGGACTCCTGTAGCTCCAAAAAAATCCATTCCGAGTGCAGGGAGGTCAGAATCCAAGAGCATCAGTAGTCCTTTTTCAGCCTGAATCAGATTTTTGCTCAGCTCCCTCAATTTCAGCCAGAAAATACCTGAAATTATAGAAAAATATACAAACTCATAGTAAAGTCCAGAAATATGAATTTTTCCTAGAAACTAATTAAAATATACTAAAAACTAACTAAACATACTAAAAACTACATGAAATTGACCCCAAAAAGCGTATAAAATATCTGCTCATCACCTACAACACTCCCAACTCTAAGAATTCAACATCATTAAGGCCCAATTTTAATTATACAAATCACAAGAAGCTTTAATCACATTCCAAAACTCAGGATTCAAGACTCCAGAAGATTAGTTATTAATTCTTTCTAGAAACATAAAAGATTTAGTTATTAGGATTTTCTTCTAGATTAGATTTTGAATAATTGTTTTGATTTGAATTTAAAGTAAGTAGTTAGTTATCTTATCTTTCTTTCCGAGAGATAAGCTTAAGATAGTTTGGATTTGAATTCTAGAACTTCTGATATAAATAAGTGAACATTGTTCATAGAAGGGGGGTCCGGACCTAGCTACATTTTCTCTACCTTTGCTGTGAGTCACTAATCTCTCTGTCAAAGGGTTAGAAGGTCTTTTTATATTTTGATGGATTATTAATTTGAGTTTATTCTATTTTAAAGTATTGCAATGATTTGTTTGATGATTGAGTTATTCGTTCTTCACTCTTTAAAGGATTAATAGTATCGGAAGGTATGCTAATCTCATTTTGAATTCTTTTATTATTTTGGAAAACTTAATATTTGAATTATAACTTGAAAACTCTTTCACATGACTTTTTGAATTCAACTAGGAATAGTGTTTCAATAGTGTGCGACACCACATAATTTTCAATCATTCTAGTTTAGAATACATGACATAGAATTCGGATTTGAACAACTTCTGAAAATCATGTTTTCTTCTAAGATTCAATCGGATATATGACTAGCTTGAATACATGACATATAATTAGATCAAAGGACTACTTTTGACTCTTATTAGAAACTAAATTAGTTTTGTGCTTAACCTCTTCACTTAATTAGTTGACCAAGAAATTGACGATTAGTTAATTGAAGAGAAATTGAGGAGCCAAGGAATTGGAAATCAGTTAATTAAGATTTGTTTTGAAAAGATCTTTGCATGCATCAAACTAAATAAAAAAATTTGATTTTCCTAGAGACCAAACATCTTCGAAACCCTTGACACTTTCCATCATTATTTTCTCTCAATCAAGCATACATACACAGTTTTTTTTCTAGCATTCAATATTCAAGCATTCCAATTTTCAGCAAGATAAAATTCTTCATCAATCCAAGTTTATTTGATCTAATTAGTAATTTAACTTGATATTTGCGTGCTCAATCTTTTAATCTTCTTAGGAACGATCTCGACCCACCATGGTATTACTTGAACGATCCAGTGCACTTGCCGGTATCCGTGAGCATTAAAAAAATTTTCACTCATCATCAACATTTAATCTTCGTCCTCTTTCAAGAAAAACTCCACAATATAATAAAGGAAAAACTTTTATGTGGAATTTGCCAGAGATGATTTTTGACTAATTGATGAAGAAAATGGTGTCCTTGAAGTTGCCCATCTTTTTCTTGATGAACTAGAATTGAAAAAGCTAACTGATAGAGGGAAATTGTCGGTTCATAATTGATGAGCTGATAATTTATGCCCTTTTTGGCATTGTTTTTACATAGTTTTTAGTATGATTTAATTACTTTTTATTATATTTTTATTAGTTTTCATTCAAAGATCACATTTCTGGACTTTACTATGAGTTTGTGTTTTTCTGTGATTTCAGGTATTTTCTGGCTGAAATTGAGGGACTTGAGCAAAAATCTGATTCAGAGGCTGAAAAAGGACTGCAGATGCTGTTGGATTCTGACCCTCCTGCACTCGAAGTGGCGTTTCTGGAGCTACAGAAGTCGAATTGATGCACTCTCAATTGTATTAGAAAGTAGACATCTTGGGCTTTCCAGCAATATATAATAATCCATACTTTTCCTGAGATTTGATGTCCCAAATTGGCGTCCAAAGCCAGCCTAAAACTTCTTGGCGTAAAACGCCAGAACTGGCATAATTCTTGGCGTTAAACGCCCATTTTGGCACCCAGGGTAGCGTTTAACGCTAGCTATAGGCATATGCACGTGAAAACTTGAAAGCTCAGCCCAAACACTCACCAAGTGGGTCCCGGAGGTGGATTTCTATAGTATCTACACTTAGTTACTCATTTTCTGTAAACCTAAGTTACTAGTTTAGTATAAAAACTACTTTTAGAGATTTATTTGGCAACTTATGACATTTTTACACTTCTTATTGTATTTTCTACGGCATGAGTCTCTAAACCCCATAGGTGGGGGTGAGGAGCTCTGCTGTGTTTCAATGGATTAATGTAATTACTAATGTTTTCTATTCAATCATGCTTGATTCCATTCTAAGATACTCACTCGTACTTCAATATAGCGAATATGATGATCCGTGACACTCATCATTATCCTCAACAAATGAACGTGTGCCTGAAAACTATTCCTGTTCTATCTGAGCTCAACGTAGTCATTGGGCGACAACTTGAGTGTGTATCTCTTGGGTTTCTAATCCACGGACTGAGTCCGGAGGTTAGAACCTTCATGGTATAGGCTAGAATCAATTGGAAGCATTCTTGGGATCCAGAAAGTCTAAACCTTGTCTGTGATATTCCGAGTAGAATCTGGAAAGGGATGACTGTGACGAGATTCAAACCTGCAAATGTTGGGCGCAGTGACAATGTGAAAAAGGACAAGGGTCTTATTCCGACGCTAGTGGGAACCAACAGATGATTAGCTGTACGGTAGCTGTACATGGTATTTTTCATCCGAGATGATAAATTCGACAGTTGATTAGCCGTGCAGAGACTGTACCTGGTATTTTTCATCCGAGAGGATCATAAAGCTTGCCATTGAAGGAAGCCATGCGTGTTTGGAGAATAAGGCAGTAGGAAATCAGAGATTCAGAGGACAGAGCATCTCCAGAATCTCAGCCTGTTTCTCATTACTGAATCACAAGTACTATTTATTTCATGTTATTTATTTTTCATAAATACAATCACTCTTATCATTAATCTCCTTACTAAGATTTACAAAATAACCGTAGCTTGCTTCAAGCCGACAATCTCCGTGGGATCGACCCTTACTCACGTAAGGTATTACTTGGACGATGGTGCACGAAATTGTGATCATCAACGGCGCCAACATCATGGTACACACAATTGTAATCTCAACTCTTTGTCACAACTCCGCACAACTAACCAGCAAGTGGACTGGGTCGTCCAAGTAATAAACCTTATGTGAGTAAGGGTCGATCCCATGGAGATTGTCGGCTTGAAGCAAGCTATGGTAATCTTGTAAATCTCAGTCAGGCAGATTCAAATGGTTATGGAGAGTTGATAATTAAAAGATGAATAAATCATAAAATAAAGATAGAGATACTTATGTAATTCATTGGTAGGAATTTCAGATAAGCGTATGAAGATGCTTTGTTCCTTCTGAACCTTTGCTTTCCTATTGCCTTCTTCCAATCATTCATACTCCTTTCCATGACAAGCTTTAAGTTGGGCATCACCGTTGTCAATGGCTACTTCCCGTCCTCTCACTGAAAATAGTCCAAATGCATTGTCATCGCACGACTAATCATCTGTCGGTTCTCGATCATGTTGGAATAGGATCTATTGATCCTTTTGCGTCTGTCACATGCCCAACACTCGCGAGTTTGAAGCTCGTCACATTCATCCCTTCCCAGATCCTACCCAGAATACCACAGACAAGGTTTAGACTTTCCGGATCTCAGGAATGGCCGCCAATAATTCTAGCCTATACCACGAAGGTTCTAATCTTAGATTAGAAACCAAAGAGATACACATTCAAGCTTGATTGCATGTAGAACGGAAGTGGTTGTCAGGCACGCGTTCATAGGTGAGAATGGTGATGAGTGTCATGGATCATCACATTCATCAAGTTAAAGAACGAATAGATATCTTAGAATAAAAATAGGCTTGAGTTGAATAGAAAAACAATAGTACTTTGCATTAATTCATGAGGAACAGCAGAGCTCCACACCTTAATCTATGGTGTGTAGAAACTCCACCGTTGAAAATACAGAAATGAAAATAGTCTAAGCATGGCCGAATGGCCAGCCTCCAAGGTCTAAGGACTAAACATCCAAAGATTCTGCAAATACAATAGTAAAAGGTCCTATTTGTAGAAAACTAGTAACCTAGGGTTTACAGAAATGAGTAAATGATGCAGAATCCACTTCTGGGCCCACCTGGTGTGTGCTTGGGCTGAGTATTGAAGCTTTCACGTGTAGAAACTTTTCTTGGATTTAAACGCCAGCTTTTGTGCCAGTTTGGGCGTTTAACTCCAGCTTTTATGCCAGTTCTAGCGTTTTGACGCCAGAATTTCTATGCTGACTTGGAACGCCGGTTTGGGCCATCAAATCTCGAGCAAAGTATGAACTATTATATGTTGCTGGAAAGCCCAGGATGTCTACTTTCCAACGCAATTGAGAGCACGCCAATTGAGCTTCTATAGCTCCAGAAAATCTACTTCGAGTGCAGGGAGGTCAGAATCCAACAACATCTGCAGTCCTTTTTCAGCCTCTAAATCAGATTTTTGCTTAGGTCCCTCAATTTCAGCCAGAAAATACCTGAAATCACAGAAAAACACACAAACTCATAGTAAAGTCTAGAAATGTGATTTTTATTTAAAACTAATAAAAACATAATAAAAACTAACTAAAATATACTAAAAACATACTAAGAACAATGCAAAAAAGCGTATAAATTATCCGCTCATCACAACACCAAACTTAAATTGTTGCTTGTCCCCAAGCAACTGAAAATCAAATAGGATAAAAGGAATAGAATATACAATGAATTCCAAAAACATCTATGAAGATCAGTCTTAATTAGATGAGCGGGGCTATTAGCTTTTTACTTCTGAACAGTTTTGGCATCTCACTTTATCCTTTGAAGTTCAGAATGATTGGCGTCTATAGGAACTAAGAATTCAGATAGTGTTATTGATTCTCCTAGTTTAGTATGTTGATTATTGAACACAGCTACTTTATGAGTCTTGGCCGTGACTCTAAGCATTTTGTTTTCCAGTATTACCACCGGATACATAAATGCCACAGACACATAACTGGGTGAACCTTTTCAGATTGTGACTTAGCTTTGCTAGAGTCCCCAATTAGAGGTGTCCAAAGCTCTTAAGCACACTCTTTTTGCTTTGGACCACGACTTTAATTGCTCAGTCTCAAGTTTTCACTTGACACCTTCACGCCACAAGTACATGGTTAGGGACAGCTTGGTTTAGCCAATTAGGCGAGGATTTTATTCCTGTGGGCCCTCCTATCCACTGATGCTCAAAGCCTTGGATCCTTTTTATTTTACCCTTGCCTTTTGTTTTAAAGGGCTATTGGCTTTTTCTGCTTGCTTTTTTTTTATTCACTGCTTTTTCTTGCTTCAAGAATCATTTTTATGATTTTTCAGATCATCAATAACATTTTTCCTTTTCTATCATTCTTTCAAGAGCCAACAATTTTAACATTCATAAACAACAAATTCAAAAATATGCACTATTCAAGCATTCATTCAGAAGAACAAAAAGTATTGCCACCACATCAAAATAATTAAACTATTTTAAAATTCAAAATTCATGTACTTCTTTTTCTTTTTGCAATTAAAAACATTTTTTATTTCAGAAAGGTGATGGATTCATAGGACATTCATAACTTTAAGACATAGACTCTAAGACACTAATGATCATGTAATAAAGACACAAACATAGATAAACATAAAGCATAAAAATTCGAAAAACAGAAAGATAAGGAACATGGAAATTAAAGAACGGGTCCACCTTAGTGATGGCGACTAGTTCTTCCTCTTGAAGATCTTATGGAGTGCTTGAGCTCCTCAATGTCTCTTCCTTGCCTTTGTTGCTCCTCTCTCATGACTCTTTGATCTTCTCTAATTTTATGAAGGAGGATGGAATGCTCTTGGTGCTCCACCCTTAGTTGTCCGATATTGGAACTTAATTCTCCTAGGGAGGTGTTAATTTGCTCCCAATAGTTTTGTGGAGGAAAATGCATCTCTTGAGGCATCTCAGGGATTTTATGATGAGGAATTTCCTCATGTTCTTGTCCATGAGTGAGGTCTCTTGTTTGCTCCATCCTTTTCTTAGTAATGGGCTTGTCCTCATTAATGAGGATGTCTTCCTCTATGTCAATTCCAGCTGAATTGCAGAGATGACAAATGAGATGAGGGAAGGCTAACCTTGCCAAAGTAGAAGACTTGTTTGCCACATTGTAGAGTTCTAAGGATATAACCTCATGAACTTCTACTTCCTCTCCAATCATGATGCTATGGATTATGATAGCCGGTCTATAGTAACTTCAGACCGGTTGCTAGTGGGAATGATTGAGAGTTGGATGAACTCCAACCATCCCCTAGCCACGGGCTTGAGGTGATGCCTTCTTAGTTGGACCGGCTTCCCTCTTGAATCTCTTTTCCATTGAGCGCCCTCTTCACAAATGTCTACGAGGACTTGGTCCAACCTTTGATCAAAGTTGACCCTTCTAGTGTAGGGGTGTGCATCTCCTTGCATTATTGGCAAGTTGAATGCCAACCTTACATTTTCCGGACTGAAATCTAAGTATTTCCCCCGAACCATTGTAAGCCAATTGACGTTGAGATTTTTTCCAGTAAAGAAGTTTATAAAAACAGTCGCATTGTAGATATAGTCTCTAAACCGACAGAAATCCCTTCGTACAAACGTTTTGGGTGTCACAAGTAACAAACCCCTTTAAAAATTGTTAACCGAGTATTTAAACCTCGGGTCGTCTTCTCAAGGAACTGCGAGGAAGTATGTTCTTATTATTGGCTATAAAGGTTGTAATCGGGGTTTAGAAGGTGAGAAGCTAGTGATTTAAATGACAAGTAAAGTAAACGGCAATTAAAATAAAACTGTAAAGCAAACTTTTGGCAAGGTAAGAGAAATTGGAAGTCCAACTTAATTATCTCTCTCAACAATAATGAAAGTTGAATCTAAATTCCACTTAGTTAACCTTTACTAAAGCAAAGGAAAGTCAAGGGACTAATTAGTTTGACCTTCGAATCCTATTTAATTCCTAAGAAAAAGTTAGGATTATTGAAGTTCAGTTCAATTAGCAAGATAGCGATTATCAGTTATGTTGAGTTTGATAATGTTGAGTTACTAATTTCTTAACCAAGACCAAAAGGGAAAAAAGTAAAATTGCTGTAATAAAAATGTCCTTAGATGGAAGCCAATGAATTAAAGAGAGCAATCATAAACTGGAATACCTCAAATATCATTAATTCAAATAACAATCTGTAACATGGAATAATTCATAAATTAAATTATAAAAGTAAATAATCAACTCAAGTGCTGGAATAAATAAAAGTGAAAGGGAAGCTAAAACAAAGAAACGTAAAACCTGGATCGAGAGTCACTCTTACAAACTAAGAGAAGTCCTAAATCCTAGGAGAGAGAGGAGAGAACCTCTCTTAAGACTAAATCTAAATCATGGGAAGTAACAAAAATGCGAGCTCTCCTTTGAATGGATTCATTCCTCCACTTTATAACCTCTAATCTGTGTGTTCTGTAGTTGGATCTGGGCCAAAAGGGCTTCAGAAATCGCTGGGGGCGTATTCTGTGAATTCTGATACGTGGCCTCTGTCACGCGGTCGCGTCATCTGGAGCTTTTCCTTGCCACGCGGTCGTGTCAGTCACGCGTCCGCATCGTATGCGTTCTACTTAAGGCGCGCGGTTGCGTCAGTCAAGCGGCCGCGTCGCTGCTTCTTCGCTCCTGGCACGTGATCGCGTCGTCCATGCGATCGCGTGGATGCCAATTTCTGCAAAGCTCCATTTCACACTTTCCTTCCATTTTTGTACGTTTCCTTTTCCATCCTTTAAGTCATTCTGCCTTAGAAAATCTGAAACTACTCAACACACTAATCACGGCATCGAAAGGAAATAAGAATAATTAAAATAATTAATTTTAAAGCTTGGAAAACATGTTTTTCACATACATCACATAATAAGGAAGAAAAAGTAAAACCATGCAATTAATATGAATAAGTGGGTGAAGGATTGAATAAATCACTCAAACTAAGCACAAAATAACTCATGAAATATGGGTTTATCACCAATTCTTTGGGTCCGGGTTCACACTTTGATCATGATTCTTGCTGATCCATGCATTGGCATAGAACTCTTGAACCATTAAGATTCCGACTTGTTGAATGGGGTTGGTGAGAACTTCCCAACCTCTTCTTCGAATCTCATGTCGGATCTCCGGGTATTCACCCTTTTGAGCTTGAAAGGGACTTCGGGGATCACCTTCTTCTTGGCCACAACTTCATAGAAGTGGTCTTGATGCACCCTTGAGATGAATCTCTCCATCTCCCATGACTCGGAGGTGGAAGCTTTTGCCTTCCCTTTCCTTTTTCTAGAGGTTTCTCCGGCCTTAGGTGCCATAAATGGTTATGGAAAAATAAAAAGAAACTCTTTTACCACACCAAACTTAGAAGGTTTACTCGTCCTCGAGCAAAAGAAGAAAGAAAGGAGTAGAAGAAGAAGAAATAGAGGAGATGGAGGGGGTAGTGTTTCGGCCAAGGGGGTGAAGTAGTGTTTAAGATGTGTGAAAATGAAGGAGTGAAGATGGGTTTATATAGGAGTGGAGAGGGGGGCTTGGGTTCGGCCATGTATGGGTGGGTTTAGGAGGGAAAGTGGTTTGAATTTGAATGGTGAGGTAGGTGGGGTTTTAGGATGGATGGATGTGAATTGGTGAAGAGTTTATGGAGAAGAAGGTGGGATTTGATAGGTGAGGGATTTTTGGGGAAGAGGTATTGAGTTGATTGGTGAAGGGTATTTGGGGAAAGGCATTATGGAAATGTGTGAAGAAGAGAGAGAGTGAGTTGAGGTTGGTGGGTGATGAGCGGATAATTTATACGCTTTTTGGCATTATTTTTAGTATGTTTTTAGTAGGATCTAGTTACTTTTAGGGATGTTTTCATTAGTTTTTATGTTAAATTCACATTTCTGGACTTTACTAGGAGTTTGTGTGTTTTTCTGTGATTTCAGGTATTTTCTGGCTGAAATTGAGGGACTTGAGCAAAAATCAGATTCAGAGGTTGAAGAAGGACTGCTAATGCTGTTGGATTCTGACCTCGCTGCACTCAAAATGGATTTTCTGGAGCTACAGAACTCAAAATGGCGCGCTTCTAATTGCGTTAGAAAGTAGACATCCAGAGCTTTCCAGAAATGTATAATAGTCCATACTTTGCCCAAGTTTAGATGACGCAAACTGGCATTCAACGCCAGCTCTCTGCCCAAATCTGGCGTCCAGCGCCAGAAAAGGATCCAAAACCAGAGTTGAACGTCCAAACTGGCACAAAAGCTGGCGTTCAACTCCAAGAAGGACCTCTACACGTGCAACACTCAAGCTCAGCCCAAGCACACACCAAGTGGGCCCCGGAAGTGGATTTATGCATCAATTACTTATTTTTGTAAACCCTAGTGACTAGTTTATTATAAATAGGACCTTTCACTATTGTATTAGATATTTTTTGAACCATCTTTGAATCTGTTGATCATCTTTGGACGCCTGGTTCTTAGATCAGAGGGGCTGGCCATTCGGCCATGCCTGGACCTTTCACTCATGTATTTTTAACGGTATAGTTTCTACACTCCATAGATTAAGGTGTGGAGCTCTGCTGTTCCTCAAAGATTAATGCAAAGTACTACTGTCTTCTATTCAATTCATCTTATTTCGCTTCTAAGATATTCATTCGCTCTTCAACCT
>NC_029786.2:52615885-52621479 GCF_000816755.2 Arachis ipaensis | reverse complement strand
GACAAGGGTGATGCCTCCAGACGATTAGCCGTGCCGTGACAGGGCATTTGGATCATTTTCCCGAGAGAAGACCGAAAGTAGCCATTGACAATGGTGATGTATCACATAAAGCCAGCCATGGAAAGGAGTAAGACTGATTGGATGAAGATAGCAGGAAAGCAGAGGTTCAGAGGAACGAAAAGCATCTCCATTCGCTTATCTGAAATTCTCACCAGTGATTTACATAAGTATCTCTATCCCTATCTTATTAATTATTTTTGAAAACCCTATTACTATTTTATATCCACCGGACTGAGATTTACAAGGTGACCATAGTTTGCTTCATACCAACAATCTCCGTGGGATTCGACCCTTACTCACGTAAGGTATTACTTGGACGACCCATTGCACTTGCTGGTTAGTTGTGCGAAGTTGTGAACCATGGTGTTGGCATCATGTGTTTGGCGCCATTACCAGGGAAAGAAAGAGCAATGAATTTTACATAATTAAAGTGTAATCACAATTTCTGCGCACCAAGTTTTTGGCGCCGTTGCCAAGGATTGTTCGAGTTTTCGGCAAGCTTTTGGTCCGGTAGTTATGTTCTTGAGTCATGTTATAAGTTTGGTGTCAATTGCATACTCATCTTGCATTTTTCAAAAATTTTCATGCATTCATAGTGTTCTTCATGATCTTCAAGTTGTTCTTGGTAAGTCTTCTTGTTTGATCTTGATGATTTTTTGTTTTGTGTCTTTTCTTGTTTTTCATATGCATTCTTGCATTCATAGAGTCTAAACATGAAAGATTTCTAAGTTTGGTGTCTTGCATGTTTTCCTTGCATTAAAAATTTTTCAAAAATATGTTCTTGATGTTCATCATGATCTTCATAGTGTTCATGGTGTTCATCTTGACATTCATAGCATTCTTGCATGCATTCATTGTTTTGATCCATAACTTTCATGCATTGCATCATCTTTCTTGTTTTTCTCTCTCATCATAAAAATTCAAAAATCAAAAAAATATCTTTCCCTTTTTCTCTCTTAAAATTTCGAAAATTAGATTTGACTTTTTAAAAAATTTAAAAAAAAATCTAGTTATTTTTATGAGTCAAATCAAATTTTCAATTTAAAAATCTCATCTTTTTCAAAATCTTTTTCAAAAATCAAATCTTTTTCATTTTTTTTAGTTATTTTTGAAAATTTCAAAAATCTTTTTCAAAAATCTTTTTCGATAGGTGAAAAGAGTTTTGAAGAAGGTTGAAGAAAGAAGGAATGGCTAGGAGCAAGAGAGAACAAAAAGTTTGAGCCAAAGTTTGCCTCAAACTTTAGCTCAAACTTTTAAAAGAGTTGAAAATATACCAGAGGAAAAAAGCTTGAGCCAAAGTTTGCCTCAAACTTTAGCTCAAACTTTTGGAAGAATTGAAAACACTCCAGAGAAAAAAAAAGCTTGAGCAAAAGTTTGCCTCAAACTTTAGCTCAAACTTTTGGGAGAAAAGCTTGAGCCAATGTTTGCCTCAAACTTTTTGGCAAACGTTGGCATCACAAAACCAACACCCTGGAGGAGAAAAGCTTGCGCCAACGTTTGCCTCAAACTTTTTGGCAAACGTTGGCGCCACACTTGCACACCCTGGAGGAGAAAAGTTTGCGCCAACGTTTGCCTCAAGCTTTTTGGCAAACATTGGCGCCACACACATTTACAAGGGGGCCAATGTTTGAGCAAAAGTTTGACCTCAAACTTTGGCTTAAACGTTGGTAGCAGCAAGCTTAAGCAATCTGGTATAAAAAGTTTGAGTAAAAGTTTGCCTCAAACTTTTACTTAAACTTTTACTCAAACTTTTATGATTTCAACCCGGTTCACAATGGATCTCTCTCCAACTCCAAGAGCAATCAACCAAGGCCTTTATCAACCCAATTCCATCAAGAACAAAGGCCCAATTCAAGGCTTGAAGACCATTTGAAGAAAGTGTATAAATAGCTTAGGATTTAAGTTTTCGGAGAGTTTTTTTTCCTTTTAGAGCTTTCCTTTTAGTTTTGCTGAGTAGTTTTTGGAGAGCTTTTGGTTTTGAATTGTTTTGAGTTTCTGAGCTTCGGAGTAGGAGAATTGAATTCTCTTCCTCTTAGTTTTCTTGCTTTCAATTTCAATTACATTTGTCTTGGATCTTGGGTTGAAGAATTGAGGAAATTTTGTGTCAATCTCACCTTGAGATCTCTCTGTCTCACTTTACTGCAACTTTTGGAAATTGAATTTGGTTTTGCTTCGTCTACTGCTTGATCTTTAAATTTTCTTGCAATTGAATTCTACATTTGGATCTAGGAAGGCATTGAGATCTAGACTCGGTTATCTAGTCTCTTGGGTCCTGAGATCTGGAGTTTGCATTTTAAATTCTCTGTTTAAAGCTTTTCAAGTTCATTTACATTTTCGCTCGAGATCTGTTTCAATTCAAGTCACCCTCTACTTGTCTGATTAATGCAATTTGCTTTTCTTTGTTTAAATTCTGCAAATCCACTTCCCAATTCCCTTTACAATTCAAGCCATTTACATTTCTTGCACTTTAAGATTCTGCAATTTACATTTCTTGCATTCTAAGTTTCTGCCATTTAATTTCTTGTTCTTTAAGATTCAGCTTATTTACTTTCTTTGCTCTTTAATTTTCTACAATCTACCCTTCTCCCTTTACATTTCATGCAATTTAGCTTCTGTCGAATACAAACCACTCAAATCAACTTTTGATTCGCTTGACTAAATCAACCACTAAACTAAAATTGCTCAATCCTTCAATCCCTGTGGGATCGACCTCACTCCCGTGAGTTTTATTACTTGATGCGACCCGGTGCACTTGCCAGTTAGATTTGTGTGTTTGGAATTCATTTTTCGTTTTCCGAAAATACACATCAAGTTTTTGGCGCCGTTGCCGGGGATTGATTAGATTGACAATGATTAAGTGAAGTGGAGATCTAGATCTAGCATTTTTATTTCCTGTTTCTCAAATTTTTGACTAACACACTAACTGTTTGAATTTTTGCTTAAGCTAACTAAACTTCATTCTGGCAACAGATCGAAGTGTTACTGGTGGTGCTTCTTTTGTTTTGTTTGTATGTCAGGTACAAGGAGAACCACTTCTGTTTTATCTGAAACTGACCAGAGAACTCTTAGAAGGCTAAGAAGAGCTGAAAGAGGGAAAAATATTGTTGGAGAGGAAGAATCTGAGGAAGAATATCACGAGATGGAAGGAGATTCATCTAATCCTGAAGGAGCAGCCAATAACAACAATAATCCACCACAGAGAAGAGTTTTGGCTTCCTATACAAGTGCAGATCCTAGACATTGTGGGAGTAGCATTCTTACCCTAAATGTTAATGCAAATAACTTCGAACTAAAGCCACAACTCATCACCTTGGTTCAAAACAATTGTTCCTATGGAGGAGGATCACTTGAAGACCCTAACCAACACTTATCCACCTTCTTGAGGATTTGTGACACTGTCAAAACCAATGGTGTGCACCCTGACAGTTACAAGCTACTGTTATTTCCATTTTCTCTCAGAGACAAGGCCACTCAATGGTTGGAATCCTTTCCAAGAGGCAGCATCAACAATTGGGATGATCTAGTAACCAAGTTCCTTGCCAAAAAGGTTCAACAAGGAGACTAAGGACCAACACTTTCCAAAATTTCTTGAAGTCTTCAAGAAGTTGGAGATCAATATTCCCTTAGCTGAAGCACTTGAGCAAATGCCCCTGTATGCAAAGTTCTTAAAAGAACTTATCAACAAAAAAAGGAGTTGGCAAGAAAAGGAGACTGTGTTTCTCACTGAAGAGTGTAGTGCACTCATCAGAAAAGGACTCCCTCCCAAGTTGGAAGACCCTAGAAGTTTCTTCCTACCTTGAACCATTGGAAATCTACTTATCAACAAGGGGATGTGTGACTTAGGAGCAAGCATAAATTTAATACCATCATCCTTAGTGAAAAAGCTTGGCATAGGGAAGGTGAAACCAATACAGATGTCCTTAGAATTGGTGGACCAGTCAATAGTATACCCCAAAGGAATGATTGAAAACCTTTTAGTTAAGGTTGGCAAGTTCATTTTTCCTATGGACTTTGTAATATTGAACACTAAAGAAGAAGAAAACGATTCAATCATCTTGGGAAGGCCATTTTTGGCCACTGCCAGAGCCATCATAGATATAGAGAGGGGAGAACTGACTCTCAGGATGCATGAGGACAGCATCATCCTGAAAGTGTTTCCAGAACCACAAACTATTGAAGAAGGAAGCAAGAGAGTCAGTGACTGTTCTCCAAGGCAGACAACCAACAACACAGGGGAACAGAAAAATGAGCATGTGCAAGAAGAAGAAGGAATTCAAGAAGGAATCAGGATGATAAACAAGAAGGAAGATACCACAGCTAAGGCTGCTGTCAAGGAAGAAAAGTTAACAAGAAAAAGGAAGAAAAACAAGAAGAAGGCTCACAAAGGATGGAAGAATAAAAAAATTCCAACTGAGGAATTCTCCAAAGGTGATAAGGTGCAACTAATATATCAACAGCTAGGGACTGAGGATCACTACACTGTCAACCAAATACTCTCTCTGGAGCATGTAGAAATTGAGCACCAAGGGACAAAGAAGAAGCTCACAGTCAGAGGGGATAAGCTGCGACATTTCAGTCATCAACCACCCTATGGGGATCAATGTCAAGCTAATGACAATAAAGAAGCGCTTGTTGGGAGGCAACCCAACCTGAGGTAGTTTTCTTTTCATAGCTTTTTCAATAAAAATGTTGAATAATTAAGTATGTATTGCAAGGAGCTAAGTTTGGTGTTGCACACCAAAACAATTTAATGGAGAATGAAGGATTCTAAGTTTGGTGTTCCACCAAAATCTCATTTAAAAGCATACTCTCACCTCCTACATAATGCTAGCTCCAAGCAATCAGACAAATTATTCAACCATTTAATTGCTTTTTAGTTTTGGTTCCACAACCTTTAGCAAGGCCAAAAGAATTCATAAGTGGACAACCTGTTGCATTAGAGACAGTGGCAAGGAATTAAGTTTGGTGTTCCCACACCAAATTAAATCCAAAAGCCACACTCAATTCATGCATACTAACTAAGTCACCTAAGGGCATAAGAAGCAAGCAACTTTTGAGAATTGTGCAGGGAACTAACCACCATTTGAAGACATTATGCATCATAGCTCAAAAGGGGCACAACAGAAGGAAGGACAAAATAACTGCAAACCAATAGGTTGTATCTATACTTAACTTCTGCTGTTGAGAAATGATTTGATTTATGTCTTGCTAAAGTGTTCATCTAGTATAGGCAGAATCACTCTTTGCAATAAGTAAGATAGTCTAAGTGTGTGCTTGTGTGTTTACTTTCACCTAACTAAATGCATGCTTTGTCCCCTGCATCCTCAATTCAATAAAAGAAATGTTTGGAATGTGAAGTAAGATAGTTCTTTGTTAGCTGGAAGTACAATAATAGTGAGTGGTGGTATGAATGTATGATTGTATGATAGCTCACTTTTAGTGAATAAAAGAACTAGACTGTCTCCTTTTAAGTAGAAAGTAGCTCACTGTCTATGAATATCAATCAAATAAAAGTCCTTGGTTGAAAAGAAAAA
>NC_029786.2:52612211-52615695 GCF_000816755.2 Arachis ipaensis | reverse complement strand
GGCATCAGGCATCAATGTTTTAAGAAGAAATGTGAGCCAAGTGTCTATAGTGAATAATGTGTCAAGTATAAAGAAAGAAAAGAACTTGTTACACATGACACTGAACTAAAGCTTATAGAGAAAAAAAATAATAGTCAAGGACAAAGGAATAATGAGAGGTCATAGCAGTGTGTTGCTTGATGCTTGAAGGAGACTTTCTAAGCCTAAAAGTTAATAAGAAGTGAGTGTTTACATATCCACAGAAAACCCCATGAACTACCAATAATACTATGCTAGCATGAACATCCTCTTCTATTTCATTCTTTCCTCTCAATAATTCTTTTCTTGCTTGGGGACAAGCAAGCTTTAAGTTTGGACACTCCAGAGAAAAAAAAAGCTTGAGCAAAAGTTTGCCTCAAACTTTAGCTCAAACTTTTGGGAGAAAAGCTTGAGCCAACATTTGCCTCAAATTTTTTGGCAAACGTTGGCATCACTAAACCAACACCCTGGAGGAGAAAAGCTTGCGCCAACGTTTGCCTCAAACTTTTTGGCAAACGTTGGCGCCACACTTGCACACCCTGGAGGAGAAAAGTTTGCGCCAACGTTTGCCTCAAGCTTTTTGGCAAACGTTGGCGCCACACACATTTACAAGGGGGCCAACGTTTGAGCAAAAGTTTGACCTCAAACTTTGGCTCAAACATTGGTAGCAGCAAGCTTAAGCAATCTGGTATAAAAAGTTTGAGTAAAAGTTTGCCTCAAACTTTTACTTAAACTTTTACTCAAACTTTTATGATTTCAACCCGGTTCACAATGGATCTTTCTCCAACTCCAAGAGCAATCAACCAAGGCCTTTATCAACCCAATTCCATCAAGAACAAAGGCCCAATTCAAGGCTTGAAGACCATTTGAAGAAAGTGTATAAATAGCTTAGGATTTAAGTTTTTGGAGAGTTTTTTTTCCTTTTAGAGCTTTCCTTTTAGTTTTGCTGAGTAGTTTTTGGAGAGCTTTTGGTTTTGAATTGTTTTGAGTTTCTGAGCTTCGGAGTAGGAGAATTGAATTCTCTTCCTCTTAGTTTTCTTGCTTTCAATTTCAATTACATTTGTCTTGGATCTTGGGTTGAAGAATTGAGGAAATTTTGTCTCAATCTCACCTTGAGATCTCTCTGTCTCACTTTACTGCAACTTTTGGAAATTGAATTTAGTTTTGCTTCATCTACTGCTTGATCTTTAAATTTTCTTGCAATTGAATTCTACATTTGGATCTAGGAAGGCATTGAGATCTAGACTCGGTTATCTAGTCTCTTGGGTCCTGAGATCTGGAGTTTGCATTTTAAATTCTCTGTTTAAAGCTTTTCAAGTTCATTTACATTTTCGCTCGAGATCTGTTTCAATTCAAGTCACCCTCTACTTGTCTGATTAATGCAATTTGCTTTTCTTTGTTTAAATTCTGCAAATCCACTTCCCAATTCCCTTTACAATTCAAGCCATTTACATTTCTTGCACTTTAAGATTCTGCAATTTACATTTCTTGCGTTCTAAGTTTCTGCCATTTAATTTCTTGTTCTTTAAGATTCAGCTTATTTACTTTCTTTGCTCTTTAATTTTCTGCAATCTACCCTTCTCCCTTTACATTTCATGCAATTTAGCTTCTGTCGAATACAAACCACTCAAATCAACTCTTGATTCGCTTGACTAAATTAACCACTAAACTAAAATTGCTCAATCCTTCAATCCCTGTGGGATCGACCTCACTCCCGTGAGTTTTATTACTTGATGTGACCCGGTGCACTTGCCGGTTAGATTTGTGTGTTTGGAATTCGTTTTTCGTTTTCCGAAAATACACATCATGATTCTTGAAGCAAGAAAAAGCAGCAAAGAACAAAGCTTGCAGAAAAAAAAATATAGGCGAAAAAAAATAGAAAGAAAAAGAAAAAGCAAGTAGAAAAAGCCAAAAGCTCTTAAAACCAAGAAGCAAGAGCAAAAAGCCAATAACCCTTAAAACCAAAAGGCAAGGGAAAATAAAAAGGATCCCAAGGCTTTGAGCATCAGTGGATAGGAGGGCCTAAAGGAATAAAATCCTGGTCTAAGTGGCTAAACCAAGCTGTCCCTAACCATGTGCTTGTGGCGAGTAGGTGTCAAGTGAAAACTTGAGACTGAGCGGTTAAAGTCAAGGTCCAAAGGAAAAAAAGAGTGTGCTTAAGAACCCTGGACACCTCTAATTGGGGACTTTAGCAAAGCTGAGTCACAGTCTGAAAAGGTTCACCCAATTATGTGTCTGTGGCATTTATGTATCCGGTGGTAATACTGAAAAACAAAGTGCTTAGGGCCACGGCCAAGACTCATAAAATAGTTGTGTTCAAGAATGATCATACTGAACTAGGAGAATCAATAACACTATCTGAACTCTGAGTTCCTATAGATGCCAATCATTCTGAACCTTAATGGATAAAGTGAGATGCCAGAACTATTCAAGAGGCAAAAAGCTATAAGTCCCGCTCATTTGATTGGAGCTATGTTTCATTGATAGTTTGGAATTTATAGTATATTCTCTTCTTTTTATCCTACTTGATTTTCAGTTCCTTGGGGACAAGCAACAATTTAAGTTTGGTGTTGTGATGAGCGGATAATTTATACACTTTTTGGCATTGTTTTTAGTATGTTTTTAGTAGGATCTAGTTACTTTTAGGGATGTTTTCATTAGTTTTTATGTTAAATTCACATTTCTGGAATTTACTATGAGTTTGTGTGTTTTTCTGTGATTTCAGGTATTATCTGGCTGAAATTGAGGAACTTGAGCAAAAATCAGATTCAGAGGTTGAAGAAGGACTGCTGATGCTGTTGGATTCTGACCTCTCTGCACTCAAAGTGGATTTTCTGGAGCTAGAGAACTCGAAATGGCGCGCTTCCAATTGCGTTGAAAAGTAGACATCCAGGGCTTTCCAGAAATATATAATAGTCCATACTTTGGCCAAGAATAGATGACGTAAACTGGCGTTCAACGCCAGCTCTCTGCCCAAATCTGGCATCCAGCGCCAGAAAAGGATCCAAAACCAGAGTTGAACGCCCAAACTGGCACAAAAGCTGGCGTTCAACTCCAAGAAAGACCTCTACACGTGCAACACTCAAGCTCAGCCAAAGCACACACCAAGTGGGCCCCGGAAGTGGATTTATGCATCAATTACTTATTTTTGTAAACCCTAGTGACTAGTTTATTATAAATAGGACCTTTCACTATTGTATTAGATATCTTTTGAACCATCTTTGAATCAGTTGATCATCTTTGGACGCCTGGTTCTTAGATCAGAGGGGCTGGCCATTCGGCCATGCCTGGACCTTTCACTTATGTATTTTTAACGGTATAGTTTCTACACTCCATAGATTAAGGTGTGGAGCTCTGCTATTCCTCAAAGATTAATGCAAAGTAGTACTGTCTTCTATTCAATTCATCTTATTTCGCTTCTAAGATATTCATTCGCTCTTCAACCTGAATGTGATGAACGTGACAA
>NC_029786.2:52611444-52611624 GCF_000816755.2 Arachis ipaensis | reverse complement strand
GGGAAAGGCCTCAAAGCCCAAGAAACACAACAGAAGCTCAATTTAGAAAGTGTATAAATAGGATAGAATTTAAGTTAGTGGAGAAGTTTTTACACACATAGAACTTTGGATCATTTTCCTTTAGTTTTGTAATTGAATTCAGAGCTATGACTCACTAAACCCCTTTCATTGGGTTAGGGA
>NC_029786.2:52595330-52601444 GCF_000816755.2 Arachis ipaensis | reverse complement strand
AGCTGAGTCACAATCTGAAAAGGTTCACCCAATTATGTGTCTGGGGCATTTATGTATCCGGTGGTAATACTGGAAAACAAATTGCTTAGGGCCACGGCCAAGACTCATAAAGTAGCTGTGTTCAAGAATCAACATACTGAACTAGGAGAATCAATAACACTATCTGAACTCTAAGTTCCTATAGATGCCAATCATTCTGAACTTCAATGGATAAAGTGAGATGCCAAAACTCTTCAAGAGGCAAAAAGCTACAAGTCCCGCTCATCTGATTGGTGCTATGTTTCATTGATAGTTTGGAATTTATAGTATATTATCTTCTTTTTATCTTATTTGATTTTCAGTTTCTTGGGGACAAGCAACAATTTAAGTTTGGTGTTGTGATGAGCGGATAATTTATACGCTTTTTGGCATTGTGTTTAGTATGTTTTTAGTAGGATCTAGTCACTTTTAGGGATGTTTTTATTAGTTTTTATGTTAAATTCACATTTCTGGACTTTACTATGAGTTTGTGTGTTTTTCTATGATTTCAGGTATTTTCTGGCTGAAATTGAGGGACTTGAGCAAAAATCAGATTCAGAGGAAGAAGAAGGACTGCTGATGCTGTTGGATTCTGATCCCCCTGCACTTAAAGTGGATTTTCTGGAGCTACAGAACTCAAATTGGTGCGCTTCCAATTGCGTTGGAAAGTAGACATCTAGGGCTTTCCAGAAATATATAATAGTTCATACTTTGGCCGAGTTTAGATGACGCAAAAGGGCGTTGAACGCCAGTTCTACGCTGCAGTCTGGAGTTAAACGCTAGAAACACATCACAAACCAGAGTTGAATGCCAGAAACACGTTACAAACTGGCGTTCAACTCCAAGAATGACTTCTCCACGTGTAAACTTCAAGCTCAGCCCAAGCATACACCAAGTGGGCCCCGGAAGTGGATTTATGCATCAATTACTTACTTCTGTAAACCCTAGTAACTAGTTTAGTATAAATAGGACTTTTTACTATTGTATTAGACATCTTATGAATCTTTAGATTATCTTTTGATCTATTGATCACGTTTTGGGGGCTGGCCATTTGGCCATGCCTGGACCTTATCACTTATGTATTTTCAAGGGTAGAGTTTCTACACACCATAGATTGAGGTGTGGAGCTCTGCTGTTCCTCATGAATTAATACAAAGTACTACTATTTTTCTATTCAATTCAAGCTTATTCCTATTCTAAGATATCCATTCGCACCCAAGAACATGATGAATGTGATAATTATGTAACGCTCATCATCATTCTCACTTATGAACGCGTGCCTGACAAACACTTTCGTTCTACATGCAAACATGGCAGAATGAGTATCTCTTAGATATCTAATACAGAGGACCGAGTCCGAGATATTAGAATCTTTGTGGTATAAGTTAGAATCCATGGATGGCCATTCCTGAGATCCGGAAAGTCTAAACCTTGTCTGTGGTATTCCGAGTAGGATCTGGGAAGGGATGGCTGTGACGAACTTTAAACTCGCGAGTGCTGGACGTAGTGACAGACGCAAAAGGATAGCAAATCTTATTCCAGTATGATCGAGAACCTCAGATGATTAGCCGTTCCGTGATAGAGCATTTGGACCTTTTTCATAGAGACGATGGGATGTAGCCATTGACAACGGTGATGCCCTATATAAAGCTTGCCATAGAACGGAGTAAGACTGATTGGATGAAGATAGCAGGAAAGCAGAGGTTCAGAGGAACGAAAGCATCTCTATACGCTTATCTGAAATTCTCACCAATGAATTACATAAGTATTTCTATCTTTATTTTCTGTTTATTTACTATTATTATTCGAAAACTCCATAACCATTTAATATCCGCCTGACTGAGATTTACAAGATAACCATAGCTTGCTTCATACCGACAATCTCCGTGGGATCGACCCTTACTCACGTAAGGTTTTATTACTTGGACGACCCAGTACACTTGCTGGTTAGTTGTATCGAAGTTGTGACAAATTATGAATTAAGATTAGAGCACTAAGTTTTGGAGCCATTACCAAGGATCACAATTTCGTGCACCACCTACCTTTCACCAACCGTTGTTAACCAACTTTGAGCCTATGATTAACCCACTTTATTCATTAATTTAGCACATTACAAGCCTTAAAGCAAAAAATAATAAATGTCCTTAATTTGGATCTTTGATTAGCTTAGGCTAGTGAGAGTGTGTATCATTCAAGTGTGGGAAAACTCGAGACATTGGTTGAGAAAAAAGGTATTTTTATTTTCATTGAAGATCTTGGGAATTGGGTACATACTCATGTGTTAATTAAATATTTAAACCATATGTGTTGGTAACTTTGAATATAATTACATCAAGAAAAAGAAAAAGAGAAAAACAAAAGAAAAATAAAAAGAAGAAAAATATAGAAAAAGAAAAAAAAAGAAAAAGAAAGAAAGAAAAAGAAAAGAAATAAGAAGGGGACAAAATGTCCTAAAGTAAAGTTCAATAAGAATCAATGCATATGTGTGGTAATCAAAAGAGAATACATGAGTCTGTGAAAAAGTGAAGAATGGTAGTTAGGTTAGCACTTAAATTGTATAAGTTGTCATAGGTTAGGTGGGAAAGCTTAAGTTGATCGAAGATTCAAATTTTAAGCTCACTTGACCATATGCATCCTACCTTGACCCTAGCCCCATTACAACCTTGTGGAAAGACCTCATGATGATTGTATGCATGCATGAAATAATTGTTGATTGTTAGATGAAAAATAAATCTCGGAAAGCATGATTAGGGGAGAATTGAGTGAATCAACCCTATACACTTGAGTGACTAGAGCAAATACACATCCGGTGAGGGTTCGATTGCTCAATTACATGTTTTCACCTAGAATCATCACTTTTCTTAAAAGTTTGTAAAAATATTTAATACCTCAATTCAATTGTGGATTTGATTTGATTGCTATTACTTTAGCCCTTATGCTTATATGTTCTCTTGGAAATTGATTTATTTTAACCAAGTAGTTGCATGCATTTAGATTGATTGTATATAGATAGGATACATTTAATTAGTTCACATTGAATAAATGTTGATACCCTTTATTTCTTTCTTTATTCTGGCATGAGGACATGCTTGGTTTAAGTGTGGGGAGTTACAAAATTTGATAGAAGATTTTATGTGAGTAAAGAATTTTCACAAAAAAATGGTTACATTGCAAGTATAGTTCTAAACCAACAATGAATCCTCACATCGAAATTTAATATGGTTGTCACTAATTCAAACCCCAATAAAATAACCGAGAGTATTAATCCCGGGTCGTTCTCCCTAGGAATTGTAATGAAGTGCTCAATTATTGGCTATGAAAGTATATTTTGGGGTTTTTGATAAGGGACAAGAAACATAAATGACAAGAAAGTAAAGGAACTCAAGTGGTAAAAAGGTTTTGGCAAGGGTTGATGGTTAAGGATCTCTATCCTTGTCACTAACCACAACATGATAATTGCAAGGATCAATCTCATTAAGTCATCCTCTAACAAGTGAAGGAAAGTCAAATTAGCTTTATCAATCCCACTCCATAAGTCCTAGCCACTCACTAATTGACTTAGTGAAAGCTAGTGTCGATGGACATCAATTATCAATTACTTGGACATTAGTAACTCAAGGTCACCTAACTTACCATCCCAAGCCAAGAACACAAAAATCTACTTTAACATCCTTCCAAGTATTTTGTAAAACACTTGGGAGGCATAAAAAGAAAGCAAGATAAAATTGCAAGAAATATGAATCTACTACTACTCAAGCAAGGAAAAGACAACAAATCAATTAAAACAAGAGGAAACATAAAACATAAATTGCATTAAATGGAAATTAAAGGAAACAAAAGTGCATGAACATGAGAATAACAAGATAAAGGAAAATAACAAATAAAACTAAAAGAGTAAAGATGTAGTAACAAGAAATTGAAAGGAAAAGTAGATGAAAACAAGAATTAAAACCTAGATATAAGAAGAGATTTGAATCTAATCTAACCTAATTCTAGAGAGAAGAGAGAGCTTCTCTCTCTAGAATTATAGCCTAAAACATGACGAAAACTCAAACTAACACTACTTGGTTCATCCCTTTTCAATCCTTGGGTTCAATAGCATCAAAAATGAGTTGGATTGGTCCCAAAATGAGCTATAAATTGCTGGCCACGAGTTGCTCCAAATGGCCCACGCTGATCATGCGATGCGTGCTCGTGGAACCACACGTACGCATCTCTAAACGCCAGGAAACTATAGTAAATTTTATATCATTTTGAAACTCCGGATGTTAGCTTTCCAACGCAATTAGAACCGCCTCATTTGGACCTCTGTAGCTCAAGTTATGATCGATTAAGTGCGAAGAGGTCGAGATTGACAGCTTAGCAGTTCCTTACTTTCTTCATGAGTTCTCCATTTTTACATGATTTTTCTTCATTCCCTTAATCTAATCTTTATCTTCTAAATCTGAAATCACTTAACAAACATATCAAGGCATCGAATGGAGTTAAGGTGAATTAAATTTAGCTATTTTAAGACCTAAAAAGCATGTTTTCACTCTTAAGCATAATTAAAGGAGAATTACAAAACCATACTATTTCATTGAATAAATGTGGGAAAAGATGATAAAATCCCTCTAAATTCAACATAAGATAAACCCTAAAAATGGGGTTTATCAACCTCCCCACACTTAAACAATAGCATGTCCTCATGCTAAAGCAAGAAAGACAAGAAAAGGGGTATGAACATTTATTCAATGCAAAGAAACTATATAAACCTATCTACATTAATGCAACTAAATGCAATATAACTCTATCTACTTAGTTAAAAGTAAATCAATCTCCAAGACATACATAAACAAGTAGGGCCAAGTAGTATGATGATTCATGAATCCTACCAATTCAAATATCAAAATGAAGTACAAATAGACTTGCAAGGAGAAAGCTCATGAAAGCCGGGAACAAGGAATTGAGCATCGAACCCTCACCGGAAGAGTTTTCACTCTAGTCGCTCAAGTGTATAGGGTTGATCACTCAATTCTCTTCTAATCATGTTTTTCAAGATTTGTTTTTCATCTAACAGTCAACAATTATTTCATGCATGCATACAAATATCTTAAGGACTTATCTTTAGGTTGTAATGGGGCTAGGGTCAAGGTAGGATTGTATATGGTAAAGTGGACTTGAATTTTGAATCTGTGATTAACTTAAACTTTTCCACCTAACCTATATAACAACCTATACAATTAAAAGCTAACCTAACTACCCATTCTTCACTTTCTTCACACACTCATGCATTTCTCTTTTCAATTCACATCCCATATGTATTGATATTATTGAACTTTACCTTGGGAAATTTTGTCCCCTTTTTATTGCATTTCTTTTTCCTTCTTTTTCTATATTTTTTCTTCTTTTTATTTTTCTTTTATTTTTCTCTTTTTTTTTTCTTTTTTTTTGATGAATCATATACAAAGGTACCAATGCATATGGTTTAAACATTTAATGCATGAGTATATACCCAATTTCTAAAATTTTGACAAAAAGATAAAAGCACCCTTTTATCCCAACCAATGTTCCCAATTCTCCCAAACTTGATGATAAACACTCTCACTAGCCTAAGCTAATCAAAGATCCAAATAAGGGACTGATGATGCCAGGGCATTTTGGCCAGTTTCACTGACCTTTTCTTTACTGTTTTTAAGGTAGTTTCATTTATTTTCTTAGAAAATAAGCTAGTTTTGGGTAGATATTCACTTACATCTTGATTCAAGCATACATTGTGCATTTTACATGATTTCATCAGGATNGGTAGATATTCACTTACATCTTGATTCAAGCATACATTGTGCATTTTACATGATTTCATCAGGATTTTGCATGAATTATATCATAAATTGGATGATGCATGATCCCATGATTAAGAGCAAGACTTTGATGCACTTTGTTTGATTGATTTCAGGCCAAAAGAAGNCAATATGTAAGGACTAGTGAGCACTGAAGCCCTTGCATGAACATATGATTTAGAGTTCACCCCACTGTTACTTGATCACTTTACTCACTGTACTTTACAAGTGTTCCTCAATCCATCTTAATTGAAAGAATCTCTGAGCATAATTCATT
>NC_029786.2:52589846-52594736 GCF_000816755.2 Arachis ipaensis | reverse complement strand
GATGGAGAGGTCCATAAAAATTCAAGAAATGATGGCAATAGAGCGGGAAGAAATAAAGAAACATCAAGAGATGATAAGCAAAAACCAGGAGGCTTCACTCAGAAGACTTGAAAGGCAGATGGAACAACTGGTTCAAAACCTTGCTGAATTGGGTGAGAAGAAGGGGAATCTGAACCCAAAGAGCCATGAAAAGGATGCTATGTTGAAAGAAAAGGAAGTCATGGAGGAAAGTAAGAAGGCTATGGAAAGAGAAATAGAGGGAAGGAAGCCCATAGCAAGAGGAGGAAACCTAAGGCAACAGAAGCCTCAACTTCCATGAGCACAGAGTGAAGGATGTCAAGCTAGTGACAATAAAAGAGCGCTTGTTGGGAGGCAACCCAACCCGAGGTAGTTTCTGTTCATAGCTATTTTAATAAAAAGGTTAATTAGTTTTATCTATAATGCAAGAAGCTAAGTTTGGTGTTGCAAACCAAATCAATCTAAGGGAGAATGAAGGATTCTAAGTTTGGTGTCCACCAAAGCCCCATTAAAACACACATTCTCACTTTCTGCATAATATAGGCTTCAAGCATACTGGATGAACTAGTTAGCCATTTTACTGTTTTTCTTAGTTTCCAGTTCTATCACTTTTGAAAAAGAAAAAGAAATTATCACAAATGGTTAACCATTGGCAAGGTACTAAGTTTGGTGTTCCCACATTTCTTGCATTCCATGTTCATTTACTTTTCTGCTATAAGATCCGATCCAATCCCAATTCCCTTTTACTCTTTTGTTTGATGCAAGTTACTTTTCTTTGTTTAATTTCTGCAAATCCACTTTCCAATCCCCTTTACATTCCGAGTCATTTACATTTCTTGCACTTTAAGATTCCGCAATTTACATTTCTTGCACTCTAAGTTTCTGCTATTTAATTTCTTGTTCTTTAAGTTTCAGCAATTTATTTCCTGTTCTCTTTACTTCAATGCAATTTAATTTCTGCAAGTCACAAAACCATCAACCAAATCTTGATTCGCTTGACTAAATCAACCACTAAGCTAAAATTGCTCAATGCTTCAATCCCTGTGGGATCGACCTCACTCCCGTGAGTTTTTATTACTTGATACGACCCGGTACACTTGCCGGTTAGATTTGTGTGTTTTGGGAGAGATTCATTTTTCCTCCAAAATATCTCATCATTACCCTCCTCAATGAATCAATAGGCTGAGAGCTGAGGTCCAAACATTCAGGCAACAAGATGGTGAGACTCTATATGAAGCATGGGAGAAGTTTAAAGACCTAACAAGGAGGTGCCCACCAGATATGTTCAACGAATGGGTGCAGCTGCACATTTTCTATGAAGGGCTCTCTTATGAGTCAAAGAAGGCCGTAGACCATTCATCCGGAGGATCTTTGAACAAGAAGAAGACTATTGAGGAAGCCATAGATGTTATTGAAACAGTAGCAGAGAACGACTACTTCTATGCATTCGAAAGAGGGAACACAAGAGGAGTAATGGAGCTAAACAATGTAGATGCTCTGTTGGCCCAAAACAAGCTCATTACCCAGCAGCTGGCTGACCTCACCAAGAAGATGGAGAGGAACCAAGTAGCAGTAATCTCCACTTCATCAACAACCCAAGAAGGAGTGAATGAAGAAGTAGAGGGTAGTCAGGAGCAAGCCAACTACATTGGGAATTCACCAAGGCAAAACTATGATCCATACTCCAAGACCTACAACCCTGGATGGAGAAACTACCCAAACTTTGGGTCGGGAAGTCAGCAAGATCAAAACCAAGACCAGAGACGTTACAACTCCAACAACAATGCAGCTCACCAACAATTCACACAGAGGACATCTCAACACCCCCACAACAACACCTCTCCACACGCCTATCAAAACCAAAACAGCACATTTGCTCTGAATCACCCATCAATTAATGACAAGCTCTCTAAGATTGAAACTTTACTTGAAGGAATATGCCAAGAGATTCAAGAAAATAAGGTGTTCAAAGAGGAGGTGCGAGCCAATATTAAGAACCAGGGAGAGACCATTAGGAAGCTGGAATTCCAGGTGGGATGTTTATCTGAGAAGATTCCCAAACCTACCGATAGCTTCCCAAGTGACACGGAGAAAAACTCCAAAGGAGAAGCAAAGAAAGTAAGATGGGAAGATTGCAAAATGGTCACTACAAGTGATAAAGAGACTGAAGATAAGCAAGGCAAACCTTTCGAACAACCTGAAGATAACTCAACAAAGGAGGAGGATAGAGATCACCAAGAACCAGAAATCTCACAACAAGAGTTGCTGAAGCTCTATGCACCCTTCCCTCAACTGCTCAATGGTGCTGTGGGAAAGAGAATATACTCAAGGTTCCTAGACTTGTTTGCATCTCTGCATGTAAACATACCATTCATCAAGGCAATTCAACAAATGACTGCATTCATCAAGTATATGAAGAAACTTCTTCCCAGGAAAAGCTCACTCAAAGGAGGCCAGACTATAGTGATGAACAAGGAATGTAGTGCCCTTATTCAACCTGAGTTGCCTACAAAAAAAAAGAGACCCAGGGAGTTTTCACATCCCTTATGCCATAGGTGAAACTATGTTCGATAGAGCACTATGTGATTTGGGGGCTAGCATCAACTTACTGCCTTTATCCCTGGTGAAGAGGCTGCAGATCAATGAGATAATACCCACAGATGTAATCATCAGACTGGCTGACAAAACTCAAAAGCAAGCAATAGGAGTGGTGGAAAATGTGTTGCTAAAGGTTGGGAAATACTTTCTCCCAACAGACTTTGTCATCCTGGACATGGAAGAGAGTCACACTCACCCAATCATATTGGGAAGACCATTCCTAGCTACGGCCATAGCACTTATCGATGTAGAGAAAGGGGAGCTAATGTTGAGAATCCATGATGAACGACTCAGCTTCAATGTTTTCAAACTCTCACAAGAAACAGATCAAGAGGACAAGGAACTAAGCACAAATGACAATGAGACACTGAAAGAGGAGACAAGCACTGAAGCACAGCCAGTTCATTCTGAGATCCCCTTAATTGATAAACAAGGAAAACAGCAATTGCCACAGCTCAAGGAAAAATTGGAGGAACCTAAACCTCTAGAGGCAGGTAAAGACAGCATCACAACTCCTTTAGAAAAAGAGGTCACCGAGGGGAAGGCAAGCTCAAAAGAAACAAAGAAGAAGGTACCAAGGAGGTGGAGGAACAAGAAGATGCCTACGGAAGACTTCTCTCCAGGGGATAGAGTTGTCTCAGCTTACTTCCCAGATATTCCCCCTAATCTCCCCACTGTACCATCTCAGTTACCTAAGGTCTTCACTATCAACAGAGTTCTTTCCCTGGAACATGTGGAGATCATTGATCCAACCAATGGATATAAGTCCACAGCAAGAGGGGAGGACTTTAAGCACTACCAACCACCCTAATGAAGGAAAAACGTCAAGCTAGTGACGCTAAAGAAGCGCTTCATGGGAGGCAACCCATGTTTTATATGTTTTTAGAAAATAGTAAAAAAAGCAATATTCATAAATTCCAACCCAAACTTGGTGAAGTCCTTATTATGCAGTATATAGTGAGGAACAAGTTTGGTGTTCAAAGCAAACCAAGATGCATGCTAGTCTTGGGAGCTTTGAACAAAACTTTTCATCACAATGCTTCAAACTAAGTTTGGTGTCATCCCATGGTGCCACAAAAATGCATAAAGGGACACACACTTAGTTAGTTAATTATAGCCGTAAAGGCTAAATTGTCTTTTTGATATTATGTCTCACTTTCCTTATGTTATCTTTATAGGAAAAGAAAAGAAGCATTAAAAGGGATGGATTGGACAACTAAACAAAGAAGGAGCGGACACCACAAAAGGAAGGGCTACACACTTGTTCTAAAAAGGGAATACATTGAAAAATGTTGCCATGCAACATTGGAAAAATGGGACCCCTAAAAGACCGAGCAATCTCATTCATAAAGTGATGATCCTTGTCTTTTATCCATGCATCACCCCAACCGTCCATCAAGTAACCACTCCATCAATCCACACCCTCCATTCTCTCATAACTTCTCTATATAAATAACCCTTGTTCCGTACCCACCTTCATTGTCATTACCCACTATTCACCACTCTCCATTTCGGTACAAGACACTCCCTACCCCATTAAAAACCTTTTTCCCACCTCACTCTCTTCAGTGCAATAAAAACCTAAACAACCAAAAATCTCCACAACTTTGCCACCTTCACATATTAACTATCATTCATGGAATCTTCGGGTTCTAAAAGAAGGAAGGGAAAGGAACCCATGGAAGAACACCCATATGATGAAAAGAGATTTAGAAGCTTGCATCATGCATTGCAATACAGGTGGATGGTTGATAAGGAAATCATTTATGAGTTGGGATTTCAAGTTAAAAAGACTGAGTGCCCTGAAATCACAGAGAAGGTAGAAAGGAGAAGATGGGAGCTCCTCACTGACCCGGTCACTAAGGTGAATGCAAATCTCATAAGAGAATTCTATGCAAATGTGGTCCAATATGATAAGAAAGATGAGTCATATACAAGCTTTGTGAGAGGAAAGATGGTGGATTTTGGTCCCATGAGTGTCATGAGGGCACTGAAGCTACGGTCTATACAGTTTGAAGAAGAAAGTTATCACTCAAGATTGGACAACCCCAATTATGACCACATTTTGCGAGACATTTGTGTAACCGGTACCCGGAGGGAAAGGGGTGCCGGAAAGAAACCAAAGTTCATCAAGAGAACAGATCTCAATCCCGAAGCCAAGGGGTGGTTTGAGCTAGGAGCTAGTTCTATTCTCCCAGCTGCAAATAACTCGGAGGTGAATGTCAAGAGAGCCACGATGGTGCATTGTATACTGAAGGGAGGAGAAATCAAGGT
>NC_029786.2:52576224-52588703 GCF_000816755.2 Arachis ipaensis | reverse complement strand
CATCACATAAACACTCAAGCCAGGCTCGGCTACTTAGTGGGACAGCTGCCAATACTGCATCCAGGAATAGCCAGGTATGAAGAAATGAAGGATGAATTAGCACGAGAGGAAAGACAAAGGGTGGAAGAGAGTCATGAGTCAGTGAGGAAGGCACTTGAGGGTTGGAAGCAAGCAAGATTGGCACAGATGCGACGAAATGCAAGAAGAAACAAGGAGGACAAGCAAGGAAAAGAGCATGGACATCCACAACATTAAAAGGTGGTGGAGTTCCTTCTTTATTCCACCTTTCTCTGTGTTTTAAATAAGGAAGATCTTGTATGAAATAGAACTTGCTTCCATGTTATGTTTAAATCTTTTTAAATTCTGTCTTTTAAGTTTTCTTTCTGAATAGGTGTTTGTGTGCTAGTCTTTATGTCACTGCATCCTCCTTAACTTACTTGTATGCTTGTCCCTTTAAATCAAATAAAGAGAGAATGTTTATGTTTCAAAAGACCAGAGTAGAGTTCATATTATGGAGTACATTCATGAGTTTGTGGTATGATCATAAGTTAGCTAAGTTGGTTCAACCATAAGGTGGGATGACAACTATCTGGCCTGAATACTTTGCTTTGAATAGACTCGAAGGATGGCAAGCCCACGTTAAAGGGGGCTTTTCAAAGTTATTGGGAATGTTAAGTCTCAATAACTTGTGCGAAGGACTTAGAGGCAACATTAGTGCCAATGTTTGTGCCACGAACGTTGAAGTTAACGTGGCTTTTACTTAGGAACGTTAGTGAGAAAGTTGATTGTCACTAACGTTCTCGAACTCATATTTTCACTAAACGTTAACACCCCTAACATCCTGAGCTAAAGTCTCTGCCCACTTCACACTTTCTCTCTGCAAGTAAAGCCAAGCCCAAATGAAGAAGAGAACTGCTTCAAACTCAAGATCCAAAGGCCCAAGACTTGAAGAGCCAACTAGAAGCTGAGAAAAGTAGTATATATAGGAGTAGCTTTGAATTGTTGAGGAGTTCTGGAAAGTTGGAAAAGAAGAATTACTCTCTGTATTCTACATTCTCTGCATTTTCTAGTTTTATGATCTATTCTCCATCTTTGTTTTCATTTTCTAGAGCTATGAACAACTAAACCCCTTTCATTGGGTTAGGGAGCTCTGTTGTAATTTGATAGATCAATACTAGTTTTCATTATTTTTCTTCTATCTTTTCTCTTGATTTTACTTGAAAGCTTTCGATCTTCATCCAATTGGGTATTTATCTTGGAAAAGAAGCTATTCAAACTTGGATCTCTTCTGAACCTTGAAAGAGGAATGAAGAGATCAAGCTAGAAATGCTTTCTCATGCTGGACCAAATTGGGTTTGGATGGGTATGTGGCTATAACCCTCTCAATACTTGATTTGGGAAATGCATGTGGTATAATCAGTGACCATACTTCATCTTTTCTCATGAGCAATTGACCAAGGAATTGGCTATTGATCAAGATTTGAGAGATTGAATTTGTAATTCAATTAATTAAGATTGCCAAGGAGATCAATGAGTGCATTGATTGAGGAAGAGATGAAAATGAACTTGATCTGGAGGGTTGCAATATCTCCTAAGCCCAATGAACTCCCCATCTCTGAACTTACCCATTCTCTTTAATTTCTGCCATTTACTTTTATGAGCAAATTTCCCATTCCCATTTACAATTCTGCAATTTACTTTCAGTCATTTACTTCCAGTCCTTTAATTCTAGCATTTACTTTTCTGTTATTTACATTCCCGCCATTTTATTTTCTGCAACTCTCAACCCAAATTCTGGATTCGCTCAACTAGAACATTCTTCTAATTAAAGTTGCTTGATCAATCAATCCCTGTGGGATTCGACCTCACTCTATTGTGAGTTGTTACTTGACGACAAATTCGGTACACTTGCCGAAGGAAATTTGTTGCGAGACAAGTTTTTCGTGCATCAAGTATTCAAACCTCGGGTCGTCTTCTCAAGGAACTGCAGGGAAGTATGTTCTTATTATTGGTTATGGAGATTGTAGATTTGGGGTTTCAAGAATGAGGAACGAATATGACAAATAATTTAAATGGCAATTAAAGATAAATAAATAACTGTAAGATAAACTTTTCGCAAGGTGTGAGAAATTGGAAGTCCAGACTTAGTTATCCTTATCAAAAACAATGAAAGTTGAATCTTAATTCCACTTAGTTAACCTTTACTAATGTAAAAGAAAGTCAAGGGACTAGTTAGTTTGATCTTCGAATCCTATTTTTTTCCTAAGAAAGGGTTGGGATTATTGAAGTTCAGTTCATTTAGAAAAGATAACAATTATCAATTATGTTGAGATAAGATAACTCCTGAGTTACTGCTTTCTTAACCAAGACCAAAAGGGAAAAAGTAAATTTACTGGAATAAAAATGCCTTCAGATGTAAAGCAACAATAACATAAATTAAAGAAAGCAATCATAAACTAAAATACCTCAAATAACATTAACTCAAATAATCTGGAACATAGAAGAATTCATAAATTAAATGGCAAAAGTAAATAATCAACTAAAGTAATGGAATGAATAAAAGTAAAAGGGAAGCTTAAAGGAAAGGAACATTAAACCTGGGATTGAGAGTCACTCTTAAAACTAAAAGAAGTCCTAAATCCTAAGAGAGAGAGAGGAGAAAACCTCTCTCAAAACTAGATCTAAATCATGGAAAATAACTAAATTGGCGAGCTCTCTTTGAATGGATGCATTCCCACACTTTATAACCTCTGGTCTATGCCTTCTGGACTTGGATTTGGGCCAAAAAGGGCTTCACAAATCGCTGGGAGCATTTTATGCAATTTCTGGTGCATGGTCTCTGTCACGCGTCTGCGTGGGTCATGCGGTCGTGTCATTCGGAGCTTTTCTTATCACGCGGTCGCGTCAGTCATGCGGCCGCGTCATATGTGTTTTGCTTAAGGCGCGCGGTCGCGTCAGTCATGCGGCCGCGTCATATGTGTTTTGCTTAAGGCGCGCGGTCGCGTCAGTCATGCGGCCACGTCGCTGTTGATTCGTGATGACATGTCATCATGTCATATTTTTCTATGCCTTTTTCCTTTGGTTTCAATAGGTTTTATGCACTTTCTTGATCCATAAGCAAGCCAATTGGGTAGATTTTCATGTTTCCTTTGATTTAATCAACCATGTATGAATTCATGCTATTTCATGAGGTTTTATGCTATAATTGTCACATATTATGAAAGAATGAATATCTCATGATTTTGAGCATAGCTTTGATGTGTTTGGTTGATTAATGATAGGTGAAGAAAGCTTGAAGAAAGGTTGAAGCAAGAAGGAATGGCTAGGAGTAAAGAGAGGACAATGGAATAAGTGAAAATGAACCAGGAAGCAAAAAGCTGGACCAAAAGTTAGCCTCAAACTTTTGCACAAACTTTTGGGTGAAAAGTTAGCCCCAACGTTAGCCCCCTAACTTTGAGGCTAACGTTGGCATGAAGAAAACCTCCCTGGGCACCAAAAGTTTGCGCCAACGTTAGCCCCCTAACTTGGTGGCTAACGTTGGCGCCACACACCACAACAGCTTGAAGGGGTATACTTCCAACAAGAATAACTTGAGCTACAGAGCTCCAAATGAGGTGATTCAAGAAGCAATGGAAAGTAGGAATCAAGAACTTTCCAATAATATATGGCACTGCATGGTGGACACTAAAATTGAGGGAGAAAACTGCCCCGCAAAGTGCATAAATGAACATGGAGGCAACCTGCAGTGAGGCCACTTGACCTCTGCATCTTCGATGGAGTATAACTCGAGCTGTAGATCCCCAATTGATGTGCTTCGAAAGACATTGGAAAGTAGACATTCAGGGCTTTCCAACAATGTATAATAGTATGGGGTGGACAATACGTTTGAGCCTCCAGAACTGGCGTTTTCGCCAACGTTTGAGGCAAACGTTACCTCAAACGCTGCACGCCAAAGCCAGCGACCATGCCCTCTTCAAATGATCATAACTTGAGTTGTAGATGTCCAATGAAAGTGATTCCAAGTGGGTTAGAAAGCTGACATTCAGATCTTTCCAACCATATATGATAGTCTATATTGGGCATAAAATTGGCAACATGACAAGAGGACAAAGTTGGCGCCATAAATGTGCATAAGGGAGGCCAACGTTGGAGCAAAAGTTAGACCCCTAACTTTTGCTCAAACGAGGATTTGAGAGCTCTCTTTAATTTTCTTTTCTTTTTGAGTCTTGGGTGGAGAATTGAAGGTGTTCTGTTTCAATCTCATCCTAAGATTTCTCTCTGCTTTCTTTACTGCTTAATTAAATCGAAGTTTCTGTTAATTGCTCTTCATCTACTTTCTCTACAATTTACATTTCCTTTGCAATTGTTCTTGTTGGATCTAGGAAGGCATTGAGATCTAGACTTGGTTATCTAGTCTTTTGGGTCCTGAGATCTTAATTCCAATTTTACATTCTCTGTTTATTGCTTTTCATGTTTATTTACATTTCTGTTTTGGTTCCGAATCAATCAAATCCATCTTTTACTTCTCTGCTTGTTGCAATTTAACTTTTCCTTGTTTAATTTCTGCAAATCCAATTCCCAATTCCCTTTACATTTAATGCAATTTATTTTTCTTGTCATTTAAGATTCTTGCAATTTTAATTTCTTGCTCTTTAAGTTACTTGCCAATTTACATTCTGCAACTTTAAATTCATTGTCATTTACTTTCTG
Source organism: Arachis ipaensis (assembly GCF_000816755.2). NCBI lineage: Eukaryota > Viridiplantae > Streptophyta > Magnoliopsida > Fabales > Fabaceae > Arachis > Arachis ipaensis. The sequence goes on along the minus strand of NC_029786.2, from coordinate 52,583,993 downwards.
TTGGCTACAATTTCACACAATTCACTAAATGTCAGCTTGACTAAACTAATCACCCACTAGAATTGCTTGATCCATCAATCCCTGTGGGATCGACCTCACTCCCGTGAGTTATTATTACTTGATGCGACCCGGTGCACTTGCCGGTTAGATATGTGTGTTTTGGGAGAAATTTATTTTTCACCAAAATACTCATCAATTTGCGCTTGGCATGCGTCCGCGTCGCCCATGCAATCGCGTGGATGCCAGTTTCTTTAAAAACTCCGTTTTGTGCTTTCCTTCCATTTTTTGTATGTTTCCTTTTTCATTCTTTAAGTCATTCCTTCCTTTGAAGATCTGAAACTACTCAACACACTATTCATGGCATCGAATGGAAATAAAGGTAATTAAAATAATTAATTTTAAAGCATAAGAAACATGTTTTTCACATACATTACATAATAAGGAAGGGAAAGTAAAACATGTTTGTCATAAAATATGCGTTTATCACTCCCCAATAGCCTTGAAGTTGGCTATGTCTGCAAACCAAGGAGCTACTCGAATCATCATCAATTGTTCATCCGGAAAGCTTTCATTGACTGCTACTTGCTGCATCTTCTCTTCTTGTGGGATCCTTGAGAGGTGGTCAGCTACCTTGTTCTTTGCTCCGCTCCTATCTTTAATATCAATATCAAATTCTTGGAGCAACAAGATCCACCTTATTAGTCTGGGCTTAGATTCTTGTTTGGTAAGCAAATATTTAACTGCTGCATGATCAGTGAACACAACTACTTTTGAGCCAATAAGATATGATCTAAACTTATCAAAAACAAAAACTATGGCTAAAAGTTCTTTCTTCGTGGTGGTATAGTTCCTTTGATTCTCATTGAGAACCTTGCTAGCATAGTAAACAACATGTACTAGCTTGTCTTTCCTCTGTCCTAGAACAACACCAACAGCAAAATCAGATGCATCACACATTAGTTCAAAGGGAAGATCCCAGCTTGGTGGTGCTATAATAGGTGCAGAGGAGAGTTTCTTCTTAAGTTCATCAAAGGCTATCATGCACTCTCTATCAAAAACAAAGGGAGTATTTGAGACAAGTAGGTTACTAAGGGGTTTTGCAATTTTTGAAAAATCTTTAATAAATCTCCTATAGAACCCAGCGTGTCCCAAAAAGCTTCTGATTACTTTGACATTGCAAGGTGGAGGTCATTTTTCAATTACTTCCACTTTTGCCTTGTCCACTTCTATTCCATCTTTTGAAATCTTGTGACAAGAACCACCCCTTCAGTCACCATAAAATGACACTTCTCCCAGTTTAAAACTAGGTTGGTTTCTTGACACCTTTTTAGCACAAGAACAAGATGGTATAGGCAATCAGAATATGAGTTCCCAAATACAGAGAAGTCATCCATGAATTTCTCAATCATGTCTGAAAAAATGGAGAGCATGCACCTTTGGAATGTTGCAGGTGCATTGCACAATCCAAAGGGCATTCTCCTACAAGAAAAAACACCATATGGACAAGTGATGTGGTGGAAATAGGCGAGCTAAGAAATTATTATAAGAGATACGTTGCAAGTACAGTTCTTAACCAACAAAAATCCGCCTATCAATTTAGAAGGGTTGTCACAAAAATTAGAATTAAAATACTGGGAGTATGAATCCTAGGTCATCTCCCAATGAGTTGTAGAAAGATGTGCTATTTTATTAATCAGAGAATTTGTGTAATTTAAATAAAAACCTTGACCTGGAGTAGATTAGTCGGAAGTCCTATCCTTGTTGGAGTTCTCCCAAGATTAATTGATAATTGAATGTTGTCTGCTCAGTTATCCTTTATCAGATAAAGGAAAGTCAAGCAAGTTGGAAGTCAGTTTCTATTCACAAGTTCTAATCCTCTCCCTTGGGAAGAACTAGTGTCAGTGATTAGAGGGCGACCCAACGATAAACCCAATTATAATTTTACTCTTGAGCATTCCAACTCAAGGTTCTCCTTTCAACCAACTCCCAATCAAGTTATGAATGTAAAATTCGCGAAATAAGAAAGGGAAATAAAGGAAGACATGATAAATAATAATTAAAAAGATCAATTAAAAATGAAAATAGTTCTTGTATTAATAAACTCTAAAAATAATCCAATAGTAATTCTGAACAAATTAAAGATATGAAAGAGTAAGTGACAAGTAAGGAAACAAACTAGAATGATGAAGTCTTGGCAGAGGTAATATCTCTTCTCAATATCCCTATCCAAAAAGCAATAAAAATCAAAATCCTATGAACTATGAATGTGTAGAGAGAAAACCTAGAGGAGGAGTAAATTCAGATCTAAAACTTAAACTATGCGGAATGAATGTTGTTTTTTCGTCTCTGCATATTCTCTGGCTCTAATCTGCTTTTCTGGGCCAAAAATTGGGTCAAAACATGGCCCAAAATTTCCCCCAGTGAATTCTGCAGATTCTGCAAATCGCGCACGTCACGCGATTGTGTCATCCACACATTCGCGTCATTCAGGGTTTTGCCTTGCCACGCATCTGCGTCGTCCACGCATTCGCGTCACTTGTGCAGTTTCCAATCCATGCGTTCGCGTCGAGCACGCGAGCGCGTCACTAAAATTTCCTCTATTTCGCGCGGTCGCGTGAGCCATGCGCCTGCGTCACTTCTCGCTGGTCATCTCCTCAATTTCCTGTGTTCCTTCCATTTCTGCAAGCCTCCTCTCCAATTTCCAAGTCATTCATGCCCTATAAAGCCTGAAACACTCAACACACGGATCACGGCATCAAATGGAATAAAGGAGAATTAAAATACATAATTAAAAGTCTCTAGAAAGCAAGTTTTCAACCATGGAGTAATTTTTGGAAGGAGTTGTAAATACATGCTAATTATATGAATAAGTGGGTAAAGATTTGATAAAACCAGACAATTAAACACAATATAGACCATAAAATAATGGTTTATCAACCTCCCCACACTTAAACATTAGCATGTCCTCATGCTTAGTTGAAGGAGATAAAATAAATGAGTAGGAACATGTAAAACTCATGCAATGCAATGCAACCTATACATATGAATGCAACTATATGATTTTTGTCCACTTGGTTAAAAGTAAGTAAGCTCTTCAAGACAATCAAAAATCAAATTGCACTAATTCGATTCTTATACAGTAACAACAAATAAAAATGCAAGAAGGTATCTCATGAAAGCAGGAAACATAGAATTTAAACATTGAACCCTCACTGATGATATATGTACACTCTAATCTCTCAAGTGTATAGGGTGATCACTCTACTCTTCTCTAATCATGCTTTCTAAAATTTGTTCTACCCTAACCAATCAACAACATTTAATGTACCAATGCAAACATCATGAGGTCTTTTCAAGGTTGTAATAGGGCCAAGGTAAGGGTAAAGGTACATATATGGCTAAGTAAGCTTATAAATTGAATCTTTAATTAACCCAAGCTTTCACCTAACACACATATATGTATTCTATATAACTTAAATTTCATACCTAGCTATCCAAAATTTTCCTTTCACATTCCATACTCATGTATCAACTTTTATTTTAATTTTATCATATATACATTGATCCTTGAATTTTAACTTAGCATTTGGGTAATTTTGTCCCATTATTTAATTATTGAATATTTTTGGATTTTTTTTAAGATGAAAATAAACATAGCTTATCAATGCACATGGATTCTTAATTCTTTTATAAGTTCACAAGAGTAGGTACCCAAATTCCCATTATATTATCATGACACATCCCCTTATTATCCTTTGTTCCCACAATCTTCCCATATTCAATTAACACATAATTCTATCTTAAGCTAACCAAAGATTCAATTGGGATATATAATTGTTTTTCCGCTTAAGGCTAGTGGTGTGGTAAAATACAGAACAAATGGGATTTAAAGGCTCAAAATGGTTAACAAAGGTAATTGAAAGGGTAGGCTTATTTGGGATAAGTGAGCTAAACAAATAATGGCCTCAATCATATGCAAGCATATAAATATATTAAACATTGGACATATAGGATGAAACAAAATATAGATTATAGTCATAGAGAAGTAAACACACAAGAATAAAATATTTATGGTTAAATAATGTAACCATGTATTTAGGCTCAAAGTCTCACATGTTGTGTGTTCTTTAGCTAAAAAACCTTGTTCCAAATACAACTTCAAGCAAATTTAACATAAAGTTTTGATTAAAATTAGTGAAATTTTGTTCTAACAAAAATAGGGTCTTAGAAGAAACTTATTATCTTTTCAATCAAGTAGAACATTCATGCAACTAACTTATTACTATGCAATTTATCCTATTTTACAAAAGAGAAAAAAAACTAACTAAATATCCTATTTTATTGGTGTTAAGGAAGAGAAATTACCTCTGAAAGTCAGGTACTGACCGACCTCCCCACACTTAAGGCTTTGTACTGTCCTCGGTGCCATCTGTCAGGAACAAAGGTGGGATGGTAGCAATATCTCCACAGTCGGGACCGTCATGGCTCCCTGTGCTGGTAAATGAAGTGGAGTCCGGGGTGTTTGGGTCTTTGTATTTTCCCATAAGTAGCTCCTTAAGGTATGTGAATCGGCGCTTGTTACGACGCTCCCTTTGCTTTCCCTTCCGGTCAAGCCGGTCTAACTTCTCAAGTATCTGATGGAGCAGTTGGGATGTCTTCAGCAGGTTCAGTAGGCCGGCCTGTAGTGGCTGCTAGAGGTCTGATATATTTTCCGTTAGGGACGTACTGATCATCCCATGGGAGCATGGCTTTGGTGTCTCCAGCTTTGTAGGAGACTCCAGCTGCTCAGACAAGATAAGAGACCAAGGCGGGAAAATGTAAGTTGCCCGCAATGTGTACGTGTCCCATGGGATTCCGGATGTATCTTGGTAAGTTTAGAGGTTGCTCTGTAAGGATGCACCATAGTAAAACAGCCATGTCTGTAGTGAAGGAGGACTCGTGGGTGCTCAGAAAGACGTAATGGGACATAATTTGTGCCCATACGTGAGCCTCCAAGGTAAGTGTGGAAGCCGATATTCCCTTAGTACGGGAACGATGGTATCCATAAATCCATCTGCTGCCAAGTAGTGTGATAACTCTGAGAACAGCGTCCCAGCCAAATTGGTACGTCTGGCGCTTGAGTGAGGCTTCTTGAAATGCGTCCAGTCCATCTAGAGTATGGGGGAAGATCTAAAGCTCGTTGAATGGCCTCTTCTATAATGGGGACTTGCTTCTGACGGACATAGACAGACTGCACGGTTGGCAGGTGGAAATTAGAGTAGAACTCGATTACCCAGGAAAGACTAACCTGTCGTGGCTGTCTCAGTAGGAAACCCCATTGTCTTCGTTCAATTTGCGGCTCAACAAATTCAGTAATACGGGTCGGAAGGATAAGAAGGTATTCGTTGTTGTAACTCCTTTCTGCCAGGATGGGGAACATCTGCTCACAGTAGCGGTTGTTAAATCGCGCAGTGTCCTTTGCAGGGAAGGCTTTCTCTTTTTCATCAACCTTTATAATCCTCTTAACTCTTTTTGTTGAGGGTTTAACCATAGTTGAAGATGGCTCTGCCACTAATACTCTTTTTGTTCCTCTTCTTGCTGTTGATTTGGGTGTAGCTTTCTCCTTACCTTTCTTGGTGGCCATCCTAAAAGAAAGAAAAGAGAAAGTATGTTAAAATGTCAAGAGTTAGAGCAAGGAAGAGGGCGGGAAAGGTGGTAATCAATACACATTAAAAGATGAATGATGTTAGCACATGGTCATGACTACATGTGAGAAATCATCAATGGAAATATAGCAAGTGCATATGATGACAATTAAATGCAAGGTGTTTATTGGCATGCAGGCAAAGGCATGAGTAGCATAGATCAAGCATTCAATGTCAAAGTTAGATTACCAAGTCTTTCAAACTAATAACCTGTTTGTAATAACAATTATATTTGAATAATATAATATAGAAAGGGTTTTGTGAAAAGCAAGCATTTAGAGTGGTAGAATAAAAGATATCAAAAATCAGTGCATAATGCCATATTGGCATTTTCACAAACACATAGCATGCATGGTAAATAAGCTAATGAAAATAATAAATTGAACATGCAAGCAACCCTTAAAAATTGACATATAATTACCAAACAATTCCTTAACAATCCATAAGAAAATCATAACGAATAATAATGACCCTAATAAATTTCCAACACCAATTTAAAAGAAAAATGAAAGTGAAAAGAAAAAGAAAAGAAGAAGAAAACATAAAAATAAGAAGAAGAATAGAAAAGTTAGGAGGGGGAAGAAAAGAAAAACCTTGTTAATGGTGGTGAGAGAGAGAGAGAGAGTAGAAAGTGAGAAAGAAGTAAGGAGAAGAAATAAGAAGGGGAAAGAAAAGTAGGATTTGGGGAAGAAAAGGATAAGATATTTTGGTAGATTTGGGTGAGCTATGCAGGACGGATGCGTGGGGTACGCATTCGCACGAATTGTGCTTAGATAAATCGACGTGGACGTGTCGGTCATGCAGACGTGTGACTCGTTCGGTGCTACTGGCGCGAGGGCAGCCTCGTGCTCGCACAACTCTCTGTTCTAAACTTATTGTTGCCAAATTTCAGGGTGACGCGTTCGCGTGGTGGACGCGATCGCGTGAATGGCCAATATTGGAAGACGACGCGGACGTGTAGGGCACACGGTCGCGTCGTAGGGCTTGTGCGCCTAGCACCATTCTAGCCCCATTCCATCACAACTTGCTGCCATGCACCCCTTTTTACGCCGATTTTCAGGTCACGCGTTTGCGTGGGTGACGCGGATGCGTGGGAGTCATTTTTCATAAATGACGTGGATGCGTCCGTCAATTTGTACCAAAGGGACGCCTCCAGCCATTCTCTCGCGTGACTTTCTATTAAGTTTGCGTTTGCTTCCCATGGCCAATACGACGCAGATGCGTCGGTAACGCTGTCGCGTCGCATGCCGCTTTCTTCCTTTCGCTTTTTTTTTATGCAATATGCAAATGAGGATGTAAACTATAGGCACTAGTACTGAGAAGAGTTATTGAGAAAAGGAAATAAAGAAATAAAAGAAAGAAGCGATCATACCATGGTGGGTTGTCTCCCACCCAGCACTTTGCTTTAACGTCCTTAAGTTGGATGCTCCACTGGCTCAGTCTTCTGCTGTTTGTGGATCCTCCAAGAGGAAGATCTCTAGCTCCTTGGTTTTCATCGCCTTCTCACCATGATATAGCTTTAAGCGATGTTTATTAACTTTGATGAACTCAGAGCTCGAAGGATGACTCAGGTGGAAAACTTCGTATGGCTCAGCCTTGTCTACTCTATATGGATCTTCCCATCTTGATCTCAACTTGCCTGGCATGAGCCTCAGTCTAGAGTTGTAAAGGAGGACAATGTCCCCAGGTTGGAACTCTCTCCTCTTGATGAGCTTATCATGCACAGCCTTCATCTTTTCCTTGTACAGCCTTGAGTTCTCAAAAGCTTCTAGGCGAAGGCTTTCTAATTCTTGCAGTTGCAACTTCCTTTCAGCTCTGGCTTTCTCAAATTCCATATTGCACTCCTTCACTGCCCAAAAGGCTTTGTGCTCTACCTCAACTAGGAGGTGACAGGCTTTTCCATAAACTAAGCGGAAGGGACTCATCCCAATGGGTGTCTTGTATGCTGTTCTGTATGCCCAGAGTGCATCTTGTAGCCTAGTGCTCCAGTCTCTTCTATGAGGTTTGACTATCTTCTGTAATATACTCTTTATCTCTCTGTTAGACACCTCAGCTTGCCCATTAGTCTGGGGATGGTAGGCTGTT
>NC_029786.2:52542724-52575276 GCF_000816755.2 Arachis ipaensis | reverse complement strand
GTTCTGTATGCCCAGAGTGCATCTTGTAGCCTAGTGCTCCAGTCTCTTCTATGAGGTTTGACTATCTTCTGTAATATACTCTTTATCTCTCTGTTAGACACCTCAGCTTGCCCATTAGTCTGGGGATGGTAGGCTGTTGCCACTTTATGAACTATCCCATGCTTCTTCAGTAATCCTGTTAGTCTCCTGTTACAGAAATGGGTGCCTTGATCGCTCACGATTGCTCATGGCGATCCAAAGCGACAAATAATATGGGTTCTAACAAAGGAAACAACGGTGTTAGCATCATCAGTGCGGGTAGGAATTGCTTCCACCCATTTAGAAACGTAATCTACAGCTAACAATATATAAAAAGAACCATTAGAATTTGGAAATGGACCCATGAAGTCGATGCCCCAAACATCAAAAATTTCAGAGAATAGCATAGTCTGTTGAGGCATCTCATCCCTCTTGGATATATTACCAAACCTTTGGCATGGGGAACAAGATTTACAAAATCCAGCAGCGTCTTTAAAAAGAGTAGGCCACCAGAATCCACATTCTAAAATTTTTCTAGCTGTTCTTTGAGGGCCAAAATGTCCTCCACTCTCAGATGAGTAGCAGGCCTCTAAAATGGATTGGAATTCTGATTGAGGCACACACCGTCTAATTACCTGGTCAGCGCCACAAGTCCATAAATATGGGTCATCCCATATATAGTATTTGGACTCACTTTTCAGCTTGTCTCTTTGATCCTTAGTAAAGTTTGGAGGAAAAGTGCGGCTAACTAGATAATTAGCTACAGGCACATACCAAAGGACTACTTCAGATACTGCTTGTAAGTTGTCGAATGGGAAATTATCATTTATAGGAGTAGAGGTATCCTTAATGTGCTCAAGGCGACTCAAGTGGTCTGCCACTAGATTCTGGTTACCACTCCTATCCTTAATTTCTAAATCAAATTCTTGTAGTAGCAGTATCCAACGTATAAGCCTTGGTTTGGACTCCTTTTTAGCTAATAAATACTTTAGAGCTGCGTGGTCTAAATACAATACTACTTTAGCACCAAGTAAATAGGCTCGGAATTTATCCAGAGCAAAAACAATAGCAAGAAGCTCTTTCTCAGTAGTAGTGTAATTAGACTGAGCGGCGTCTAAATCTTAGACGCATAAGCAATTACAAAAGGGTCCTTACCTTCACGCTGAGCCAGTGCGGTTCCTACTGCATGGTTGGAGGCGTCGCACATGATTTCAAATGGCTGGTTCCAGTCTGGTTCTCTCACAATTGGAGCTTGAGTCAGGGCGGTCTTCAGTTTATCAAATGCTTGTTTGCAATCCTCACTGAACTCGAACTCAATATCTTTCTGTAGTAGTCTGGATAAGGGTAGTGCTACCTTACTAAAGTCCTTAATGAATCTCCGGTAAAAACCTCCATGGCCAAGGAACGAACGAACTTCCCTCACAGAGGAGGGGTAAGGTAAAATAGAAATAACATCCACCTTTGCTGGATCTACAGAAATGCCAGTATTAGACACAACATGTCCTAGTACAATCCCTTGTTTTACCATAAAGTTACATTTTTCAAAATTCAATACAAGGTTTGTACTGACACATCTATCTAATACTCTAGATAAACTATCCAAGCAAAGGCTAAATGAATCACCATAAACGCTAAAATCATCCATAAAAACCTCCATACAGTTCTCAATAAGGTCAGAGAAAAGACTCATCATGCACCTTTGGAAACTAGCTGGTGCATTGCATAAGTCAAAGGGCATTCTCTTATAAGCATAAGTTCCGAACGGACATGTAAAAGTAGTCTTTTCCTGATCTTCAGGAGCTATATGAATTTGAAAATAGCCTGTGTAACCATATAAAAAGCAATAATGGGATTTACCTGACAGGCGATCAAGCATCTGATCAATGAATGGCAAGGGGTAATGATCCTTGCGAGTGGCTTGGTTGAGACGCCTATAGTCAATGTAAACTCCCCATGAATTTTGCACTCTAGTTGTCAGAAGCTCTCCATGCTCATTTCTTACTGTAGTGATTCCAGACTTCTTGGGCACCACTTGTACTGGACTGACCCATTCGCTATCTGAGATGGGGTAAATGATATCTGCTTCAAGTAGCCTAGTCACTTCTTTCTTGACAACTTCTAAGATGGTGGGATTCAATCTTCTTTGAGGTTGACAGACAGGCTTTTCTCCCTCTTATAGGAATATTCTGTGCTCACAAACTTGAGGGCTGATGCCTACTACATCCGCTAGGCTCCATCCAATTGCTTTCTTGTGTTTTCTCAGCACACTGGGTAGTTGTTCTTCTTGTTGAGAAGTGAGTTCCCTTGCAATGTTAACTGAAAACTTCTGCTTATCCTCAAGGTAAGCATACTTGAGGTATGGAGGGAGGGGATTTGATGCCAGGGCATTTTGGCCAGTTTCACTGACCTTTTCTTTATGGTTTTAGGGTAGTTTCATGCACTTTCTTAGGAAATAAACAAGTTTTGGATAGAATTTCACTTACATCTTGATTCAAGCAAACATTGTGAGTTTTATATGAATTCATAAGAATTATGCATAAATTGAATGACAAATTGGATGATGCATATCTCATAACATGGACTAGAACTTTGATGCACTTTATTGCTTGATTTCAGGACAAAGGAAGCCAGGAAGAACCACGTTAGCAGCCACGTTAATCTAACTAACGTGACCTCTAATGTGAAATGGGAGCTAGCTGGCAACGTTAATGAGAAAAGTAATTGCCAATAACGTCCTCGAAGCCATCATAGCCCACGTTGAGAGTCATGTTAACTAAGTTAACGTGAACTCTAACGTGGAAGAAGGAAATGAAGCCAACGTTAGTGACACTCACCTTTGTCACTAACGTTGGACCAAGCTCATATTAGCCACGTTAAGAGCCACATTAACTCAGTTAACATGGACTCTAACATGGGGAAGCAAAAGAATGGCCAACGTTAGTGACACTCACCTTTGTCACTAACGTTGGACTAAGCCACTTTGAGCTACGTTAGTTGCCACGTTAACTTAGTTAACGTGGAAGCTAACGTAGAGGGAGCAAGAATCGCCAACGTTAGGGACACTCACCTTTGTCACTAACGTTGGAATGAGCCACTATGAGCAACGTTACCTCCCACGTTAACTTAGTTAACGTGGAAGCTAACGTAGAGGGAGCAAGAATCGCCAACGTTAGTGACACTCACCTTTGTCACTAACGTTGGAGATGGCTATCACCACCACGTTAGAAGCCACGTTAACCTAGTTAACGTGAACTCTAACGTGGGAAGTAGGGGCGTTTTGAAACGTTAGTCACAAAAGTAAGTGTCACTAACGTTTTCGAAGATTTGGCAAGCCTACGTTAAAGGTCACGTTAACCACACTAACGTGAACTCTAACGTAGGGAAGGGAGGATTCTCAACGTTATTGGAAAAGGTAAGACCCAATAACGTGTGTGAAGGATCAAGAGGCAACGTTAGTGGTCACGTTGGTGCCACTAACGTTGAAGTTAACGTGGGTCACCATTGGGTTAGGAACGTTAGTGAAAAAGGTGACTGCCACTAACGTTCTCGAACCCACACTTTCACTTAACGTTAACGCCACTAACGTCCTAAGCTAAAAGTCCCTACCTACTTCATACTTTCTCTCTGCAAGTAAAGCTAAGCCCACTGAAGAGGATAACTAACTAAACCCCTTTCATTGGGTTAGGGAGCTCTGTTGTAATTTGATGGATCAATATTAGTTTTCATTATTCTTCTTCTATATTTTCTCTTGATTTTACTAGAAAGCTTTCAATCTTCATTCAATTGGGTAGTTATCTTGGAAAAGAAGCTATTCATACTTGGATCTCTTCGAAACTTTGGAAGAAGAATGAAGAGATCATGCTAGAAATGCTTTCTCATGTTGGACTAAATTGGTGTTTGGATGGGTATGGTGACTATAATCCTACCAACACTTGATTTGGAAATATATGTGGTATAATCAGTGACCATACTTCATCTCTTCTCATGAGCAATTGACCAAGAAATTGGCTATTGATCAAGATTTGAGAGATTGAATTACCAGGAAATTGGAATTCGATCACTTAAGATTGCCAAGGAGATCAATGAATGCATTGATTGAGGAAGAGATGAAAATGAACTTGATCCGGAGAATGCAACATCTCCTAAGCCCAATGAATTCCCCCTTTCTGATCTTACCCATTCTCTATAAATTCTGCAATTTACTTTTATGAGCATCTTCCCCATTCCCATTTAAGATTCTGCAATTTACTTTCCGCTATTTACATTCAGCTCTTTATTTCCAGCATTTACGTTTTCTGCTATTTACTTTCCCGCCATTTAATTTTCTGCAAATCTCAAATCTAATTCTGCTTAGTTCAACTAGAACGTTCCTCTAATTAAAGTTGCTTGACCAATCAATCCCTGTGGGATTCGACCTCACTCTATTGTGAGTTTTTACTTGACGACAATTCGGTATACTTGCCGAAGAAAAATTGTTGAGAGACAAGTTTCCATGCATGAAGTTTATGGCGCCGTTGCTGGTGATTGATTTTGTATCAACAATGATTAAATTAGAGGATATCTAGATTGAGCATTTTTCTTTTGTTTGATTTAAAATTCTGTTTGAGTAATTTACTTTCAGTTTTAGTTATTTTCTCCCCTTTCTCCTACCCATTTCCTTGGTTGTTTACAATTCAGTCCACTAACCCACTAACTGTTTGATATATTGCATCACTCACACTAATAGAAATTCTAATAGAAATACTTTATGCATCTATTTCCTTGCTTGTGCCTTGTTGGTTGTATGACAGGGAGAAGAAGCGGGGCTTCAACTTCCTTTGATTCTGAACCTGAGAGGACCTTCCTTAGATTAAGGAGGGAAGCAAGAGGAAAGAGAGTAGTTGGTGCTGAGGAAGAGGAGGAGCATTTTGAACCAAATATGGATGAAAATATGGAGAACCATCATGAAGAAGAGGCTCACAACCATGGCAGAGAAGGTCTAGCAAATCATGCTGGGCAGGAGAGAAGAGTTTTAGGCTCTTATATCAACCCAAACCCAGGAAACTGTGCGAGTAGAATTCAAAAGCCAACCATACCTGCCAACAACTTTGAACTAAAGCCACAGCTTATCACCCTTGTTCAGAACAACTGTTCGTTCGGAGGAGGTGTCCAAGAAGACCCCAACCAACATTTAACCACCTTCCTGAGGATATGTGATACTGTGAAGTCTAACAGTGTTCATCCTGACACCTATAGACTACTCTTATTTCCCTTCTCACTCAAGGACAAGGCATCTAAATGGCTAGAGTCCTTCCCGAAGGAGAGCTTAACAACCTGGGAAGATGTGGTGAACAAATTCTTGGCAAGATTCTATCCTCCTCAACAGATCAACAGGTTGAGAGCTGAGGTACAAACATTCAGGCAGTAGGATGGTGAGACTCTCTACGAAGCATGGGAAAGGTTTAAGGACCTGACAAGAAGGTGCCCACCAGATATATTCAATGAATGGGTGCAGTTGCACGTTTTCTATGAAGGCCTTTCATATGAATCAAAGAAGGCAGTAGACCACTCGTCCGGGGGATCTCTGAACAAGAAGAAGACCATTGAGGAGGCCATAGATGTTATTGAGACTGTAGCAGAGAATGACTACTTCTATGCTTCTGAAAGAGGCAACACTAGAGGAGTGATGGAGCTAAACAATGTGGATGCACTGCTGGCCCAAAACAAGCTTATCACCAAGCAGCTGGCTGATCATACCAAGAAGATGGAGAGGAACCAAGTAGCTGCAATCACCACGTCATCAGCAACCCAAGATGGAGTGAATACAGAGGCAGAAGGTGAGCATGAACAAGCCAACTACATTGGAAACTCACCCAGGCAGACCCATGGTCTGTACTCCAAGACCTACAACCCTGGTTAGAGGAATCACCCAAACTTTGGGTGGGGAAATCAACAGGATCAAGGCCAAGATCAGAGACGTCACAACCCCAACAATCATGCAGCTCACCAACATTCCACATAGAGATCATATCAACACCACCCTAACAACACCTCTCCACATCCATACCAAGACCAAAATAACCCAACTAACCCCTCCACTCTCAACTCACCATCATTTGATGACAGACTCTCAAGGATTGAGACTCTACTTGAAGGCATATGCAAAGAGATTCAAGATAACAAGGTGTTCAAAGAGGAGGTGCGAGCCATTATCAAGAACTAGGGAGACACCATCAAGAGGCTGGAATTTCAAGTGGGATACTTATCTGAAAAGATTCCCAAACCTACTGATAGCTTCCCAAGTGACACAGAGAAAAATCCGTGAGGTAAAAAAAAGAAAGTCAGATGAGAAGACTGCAAGATGGTTACTATAAGTGATAAGGAGACTGAGGAAGAGCTGAACAACCCATTAGAACAACCTGAAGATACTTCTGTAGAAAAGCAGGGGGAGAATCATCAAGAAACCACAATTACACAGAAGGAGCTGACACAGAAGGAGCTGCTGAGACTCTATGCACCCTTTCCCCAATTACTAAATGGCTGTGTAGAGAAGAGAATATACTCAAGGTTTCTTGACATATTTGCATCTCTCCATATAAACATACCATTCATCAAGGCCCTCCAACAAATGCCCTCATACATTAAGTATATGAAGGAGCTGCTGACCAGGAAAAGCTTACTCAAAGGAGGACAAACAATAGTAATGAATAAGGAGTGCAGTGCCCTCATTCAACCAGAGCTGCCTACAAAGAGGAAGGACCCAGGGAGTTTTTACATCCCCTGTGCCATAGGAGAAATAATGTTTGATAAAGGACTCTGTGATTTGGGAGCAGGCATCAACTTAATGCCTTTATCCCTTATGAAGAGGCTGCAGATCAATGAGATAATGCCTACAGGTATAGTCATCAGGCTGGCTGACAAGACTCAAAAATAAGCAGTAGAAGTGGTTGAAAATGTGCTGGTGAAGGTTGGAAACTACTTCCTTCCAACAGATTTTGTCATATTGGAAATGGAGGAAAGTCATCTCCATCCAATCATATTGGGAAGACCATTCCTAGCCACAGCCAGAGCACTTATAGACGTGGAGCGAGGGAAGCTAATTTTGAGGATCCATGATGAACAACTCACATTCAATGTTTTCAAACCCTCACAAGAAACAGATCAAGAGAACCAGGAACTAAGGAAAGATCACAGTGAGATACTGATAGAAGAAACAAGCACTAAAGCACAACCAGCACATCTGGGAGTCCCCTTGGTTGATGAACAAGCAATCAGCAGCTGTCACAGCTCAAGGAAAATCAGGAGGAACCTAAACCACCAGAGTTATATGAGACCAGCAACAAAATCTTCTTGGAAGAGGAGGTCACAAAGAGCAAGGCAACATCAAAAGGAACAAAGAAGAAGGTACCAAGGAGGTGGAGGAACAAGAAGATCCCTACAGAAGACTTCTTTTCAGGGGATAAAGTAATCTCAGCTTATGTCCCAACCATTCCCCCTAATCTCCCTACCATCCCATCTCACCTACCTAAAGTCTTTACCATCAACAGAGTTCTCTCCCTAGAACATGTGGAGATCCTTGATGAAGCCAATGGAGATAGATTTACTGCAAGGGGAAAGGACTTGAAGCACTACCAACCACCCTGATAAAGGCAGAACATCAAGCTAGTGACGCTAAAGAAGTGCTTCATGGGAGGCAACTCATGTTTTACATGCTCTTAAAAATAGTTAATATTGCAAGGTTCATAAATTTCAAATCAACTTGATATGCACTTGAATGAATCCTTGTGTGCAACATATAGTGAGGAACAAGTTTGGTGTTCAAGGCACACTAAGAGAACATAAATGTAACCCACATCATGTCACTCTTAGAGGCCTTGAACAAATCTTTTACACCACATGGCACCAAACTAAGTTTGGTGTTGCCAATGTTGCATACATGGATGTTGAGTTAGTCAGTTGGTTTGCACTCATGAATAGCACTTAGTTAGTTAAAAACAAAAACTTTAAAAAGTAGTTAGCCTTTTAATTTTGCCACCACTTTCTACAAGTGTGTTTTTAATCACATTTCTTTTATTTTGTAGGAGCATTGATGGGGCAATTGAAGGGTTCAGATAACACAAAAGGAAGATACTACACACGTGTCTTCAAGGGGATTGCCCTCGCGAATGGTTTTGTACATAGTGACAGCAGTGTTTCTGGTGGATCTTAGGGTATAGCTGTAGCTGCGGATGATGAGGAGGAGGAGGATCCCGAGATAGAGATATAGCAGGATGAGGAGATGGACAAGCCTCACGGCGATTCTCTGAACGGCCACGTGTAGATATAGTTTGACTGCGGAAGGGGCATTCTTTTGATGACACTCTAGTTTGACATTATCTGATAGTTAGTCTCTCACTTGTGTTAGTACACTCGAGAGCTAGGAGCTATATAGTGGTTAGGCTAGCCTGGGCGCCAGCTTAGTGGCTTTTTGTATGGGCCAGGCCCTGGGAGTGTCCTGTAAATATTAGCTACGTAGGATGACGAGGATGTAAACTGACTTGATCTTCTGTAAACGCTACATGTTTTGTTATAGTGTACATGATGTATATTATCAGCTGTACTTCTATGTTTCTTTATGCCGCTTTTCTATTACTCCCAATGTATGCTTGTTTATTTTACCTGAATATCCGCAACAAAAAAAAATAGTTACTCGTAAAATTGGCATCGCTCTAACAAGGAACAGGCTCATATATTAAATAAATAATAATAATTAGGAAGGATAAGTTAGTAACACTTAGCTTCTTGTAGGACCATGGCATACTGGAAGTTGGGTCGTTACAATTTGGTATCAGAGCAGTTCGTTCCCAATAGAGCCTGGGGAGTGGACTGACTATGCTTCATTGCATACTGTGTTGTGTGTCTCATGCTTATAGGATATCTATGTGATATGTGTTGCAGGATTGTCTCTGTATTTTCATTCTGGGAGTGTTCACACTTGACTTGAAGTGTTAAGATTGATCACCTTAATAATAATTGTTTGGTGTGAACAGGACCACGATGGGTTCACGGAGACGAGGCGTACGGGAAGGAATTCCTAATGTTAACTACGAGAGGGAACAGGAGACGTTTATGACTACCATGAACGCTGTGGCTGAGGCAGTGCGTGAGGCTGCAGTAGCAGTGGCTAGGGCTGTTGATCGTCTTGGAGTGAGAAACGAGAATGAGAATGAGCATGGGGAAGATAGTGGAAATGATGAGAATAACTTGGGGCATTTCGAAAGACCTATGACCCTTGCGACTTTTTTGAAGGTTAAACCGCCTAAGTTTAAAGGTACACTCGTTGCGACGGATGCTGACAACTGGTTTCGAGCTATTGAACGATCATTGCGAGCGTAGCATATTCCGGAAGGCCAACACATGGAGTTTGCTACTTATATGCTGGAAGGAGAAGCTGAGCATTGGTGGCAGGGGATACAGCGACTGTTGCAACAAGATGAAGGCGATATTCCTTGGAATACTTTTAAGGATGAATTTTATAAAAAGTATTTTCCGAGGGCAGCTCGTGACGCTAAGAAGATGGAACTTATGTAGCTGAAACAGGGTAACACAACTGTTGCAGAATATGCCCGTAAGTTTGATGACTTGTGCCGTTTCTCCAAGATCTTCCAAGGGAATCCTGCTGACTTTGAAGAATGGAAGTGTTTGAAGTTCGAAGGGGGCCTTCGTGAGGATCTGATGAGTTCAGTAGTTCCATTGGAGATACGAAATTTTGCTGAGCTGGTTAATAAGTGTAAGTTAGTGGAAGAATGTGCTAAGAAGGTAAGTGCCTCTAAAGCAAGTCGTCAAGGATTTCCACCAAGGAACTACAATAGTTATAATTGGCAACCACGAAGGACAAACTTCAAGACACCTGGTGTGCCACAGCGAAGGAACCCATAAGCTGGTAACGTTCCTGCTCGCCCTACGGGTGGAAACGGAGGTAGGCCAAGGCAGGATAATGGTAAACGACCTCAACAGGCACAGGTGAATACTGCATGTAGACAGTGTGGAAAGGATCATGGTACCAGGCCTTGCCAAATCAGAATATTTACTTGTTACAATTGTGGGGAACCGGGACACTTGGCGAGGAGTTGCCCAAAAGGACTTTCTCGAAATCCAATACGAACCCAGCAACAAGGTCGAGTGTTTGCCATTACTATTGATGATACTATGCAATCAGATGCCCTGATCCAAGGTCAGTGTTATATCAAGAATCGATTTCTAACTGTACTATATGACTCGGGTGCATCGTATTCCTTTACCTCTTTAACTGTTGCTCTGAGTTGAACTTTGTTCTAATTGTCCATACACCTGCGTCCCAAAATGCTTTGACTAGTTTAGTGTGCCTGCAAGTACCATTCACTATTAGGAACAGAACTTTTATACATGATCTAATATGTTTGCCTCTATGTGGTTTAGAAGTTATTCTAGGGTTAGATTGGTTATCTAAGTATCATATTTTCCTTGATTGCTATGAAAGAACTACTGTTATTCCATCTGATAGTTTAGATATTAAACCATTTCTGTCTCATACTTTATATCTAAATTCTGTAAGAGTTGCATTAGACGGGAGTGATTGTGAGCGGTACGTTCTGTTAGCGGTTAGCTCAAGTGACAGTGAACTAAGCTTAGAACAAATTCGAGTTGTGAAGAAATTTCCTAATGTTTTCTCGGATGATATACCTGAGTTTCCTCCTCAGTGAGAGATAGAATTCAGCATTGAACTTGTACCTGGAACCGGACCGATTTCCATAGCACCGTACCGGATGTCACCACTGGAACTTGCAGAGTTGAAGAAGCAATTGGATGAGCTGCTTGGAAAAAAATTTATTCGTCCCAGCGCATCACCTTAGGGAGCCCCGGTGTTGCTAGTAAAGAAGAAGGATGGTGGAATGCGACTTTGTGTAGATTACCGACAGCTAAATAAAGTCACTATCAAGAACAAGTACCCACTTCCACGAATAGATGATTTAATGGATCAGTTAAAAGGTGCAACTGTGTTTTCGAAGATTGATTTGCGATCGGGCTATCACCAGATTCGAGTGAAAGAGTCAAATATACCGAAGACTGCATTTAGAACTCGATATGGTCACTATGAGTATACGGTTTTGTCGTTTGGACAAACTAATGCTCCTGCGATTTTCATGGATTACATGAATCGTATTTTCCATCCGTACCTTGATCAGTTCGTAGTAGTCTTCATAGACGATATTCTCATCTATTCGAAGACAGAAAGAGAGCATGAAGAGCATCTAAGGACTGTATTTCAGATACTAAGGACTCGGAAGTTATATGCTAAACTATCAAAGTGCGAGTTCTGGACAGAAAAGGTGACATTTTTGGGACATGTTATATCACAGGGAGGAATTGCAGTGGACCCTTCAAAAATTGAAGCAGTAGTGCAATGGGAACCACCTACGACCGTTACAGAAGTTCGGAGTTTTCTCGGACTTGTTGGATATTACCGGAGGTTTATTAAAGGGTTTTCACAGATAGCCTTACCTCTGACTTACCTTACACGAAAGGAAGTTCCGTTCGTTTGGATGGCTGAGTGTGATAGAAGTTTCAAGATGATTAAGGAGAAGTTAACAACTGCACCTGTATTAGTACTACCCGACCCGCAGAAACCTTTTGAAGTATACTGTGACGCTTCTCATAAAGGATTTGGATGTGTGCTGATGCAAGACAAAAATGTGGTGGCTTATGCTTCCCGGCAGCTGAGACCTCATGAACGAAATTATCCGACGCATGACTTGGAGTTGGCTGCAGTAGTGTTTGCTCTGAAGATCTGGAGACACTATTTGTATGGCGCTCAACTAGAAGTTTTCTCTGACCACAAAAGTTTAAAGTATATCTTTGACCAGAAGGATCTTAATATGCAACAACGAAGGTGGATGGAGTTCCTAAAGGACTATGATTTTAAGTTAAGTTATCACCCAGGAAAAGCGAACGTGGTGGCAGACGCTTTGAGCAGGAAGATTTTGAATATCTCTTGGATGATGATAAAGGAAGAAAAGTTACTCGCGGAATTTGAGGACCTTAAGTTGGCTATGACTAAGACATCAAGTGGAGTCCGTTTGGCCCAAATGCATATAACACCAGATTTTAAGATTAGGATTCAGCAAGCGCAAGCACAGGATTCAGAAATGATGACGATGCTGAGACGGATGAAAGTAGAGGAACCAGAAGCTGTAAGACTAGATCATAGCAGCCTCTGGAGATACAAGAACAGAATTTGTGTGCCTAGCTCTGGAGATTTGCGGCAAAGGATTCTTGCCGAAGCGCATCAAAGTAGATTTTCTATGCATCCTGGAGTAACAAAGATGTATCAGGATTTGAAACAAATGTTCTGGTGGCCGGGCTTGAAGAAAGAGGTAGCTGATTATGTCTCAAAATGTTTAACCTGCCAGAAGGTGAAGGTAGAACACCAGAAACCGTCAGGAACCCTGCAACCCTTAGAAATACCACAATGGAAATGGGAGCAGATCACTATGGATTTTGTCATGGGATTGCCAAGGACCTCAACAGAACACGATGCCATTTGGGTAATTGTGGACAGGTTGACAAAATCAGCGCACTTCCTTCCGATTCGAGTTGACTATACATTAGAAAGGCTGGCACGGATATATATTCAAGAAATCATACGATTGCACGGAATACCTTCGTCAATTGTTTCAGATCGAGATCCGAGGTTTACTTCCAGATTCTGGGGAGCATTCCAGAAAGCATTTGGAACAGAATTGCATATGAGTACAGCATACCATCCTCAGACAGACGGACAATCAGAGCGGACAATCCAGACTTGGAAGACATGCTAAGATCTTGTGTGATGGATAACCAAGGAAGTTGGGATAGGTATTTACCATTGGTCGAGTTCGTCTACAACAACAGTTACCAACAAAGTATCGGGATGGCACCATATGAAGCTCTCTACAGAAGGAGATGTCAGACACCATTGTCTTGGAATGACGATGGAGAAGCTAGTGTCTTAGGTCCAGACTTAGCGCAAGAAACTATTGAGAAGATAAAGGGGATCCGCCAGAAGATCCAGACAGCACAGAGCCGTCAAAAGAGCTATGTCGATAATAGGCGTAGACCCTTAGAGTTTAGTGAGGGAGACCATGTCTTTCTTAAAGTAACCTCGACTACTGGAATAGGTAGAGCCCTTAAGACTAAAAAGCTTAACCCTCGATACATAGGACCTTTCCAAATACTTAAAAGAGTCGATCTAGTAGCTTATCAAGTAGCCCTTCCTCCATATCTGTCAAACCTTCATGATGTTTTTCATGCCTCGTAACTTAAGAAATATATTCCCGACAAGAGTCATATTTTACAACCTGAGACAGTACAGTTACGAAACGATTTGACATATCAAGCATCACCAGTTCGGATCGTAGAAAGAAGTGATAAGCAGCTAAGAGGCAAAATTGTTCGCTTGGTCAAAGTAGCTTGGGGACAAAGAGGAGAAGAAGAACACACTTGGGAACTGGAAGATAAGATGAAAGTTGATTACCCGCATCTATTCTCAGGTAACTGAAATTTTGAGGGCAAAATTTTCTTTTAGGAGGATAGAATGTAACAACCCCGGTTTTCGAGTACATGAGATCTTTTCTGAAAGTACGAATTTCTCCGGAAGATCAGTAAGGGCAAAACCTTTGATATATCATCAAGTATCTCAATCCTCATTGTCATTATGTCATCTTTAAGTTAGAACCTTTTCCGAGACAAGCTGGATAACGCGGTCGCGAAGAACCTAGTTTTTGAACCGTATCGGTTAGGAGTTTTGATTCGGTTTTTTGTAAATAGTCTCAGTTTGACAAATCGGACCCAATTTATGAGAGAAGAGAGATAATAGGATGATATTATCATTATATTAGTATTAGAAGCTTCTTGAATGATATTATAAGGTTACCTGATCAGTTTTAGTTAAAAACAGAATAGTCGGTTTAACCGGGTTCACAATTTACTGGTGCAGCTTAGCACCAGCACTCTTTGATGACTTTAGCAATGCTAAGGCCTCATTATTCATATTTTATTCTCATAATAAATATGTTAATAGTGTCATTTATGCTAGTAGCTCAGAAAATAATTTTTAGAGATGTTTTTGCAAGTGTTCCGATACATCTAGTTTTAGTAGTTATACACCTGAGATATTTTAATATTATTTTAATCCGCCTCTAAGCCAGCCAATCACAACTCACCCTACACCCCCAAAACCCCCAAGGCTGGCTCATTTTCACTTTGTGGCCGAAAATAGGTAGAGAGAAAAAGAGAGAAAAGTTATTAGTTCCAAATCTTCAAAGCTTGATTTCTGCTGAACTAAAACTCAAATCAAAATTCCAATCCGACCAAAATGATCCTCTCTTCTTTCTCTACATGATCATATGACTTATCAAGGCTGGGATCAAGGTGAGTTGGCTGCACCATCTCTCTTTTGATTCGGTTTCAAGGAAACATGTTTAAATATGTGTTTTCTTGATGTGATTTAGGAGGAAAAAGTGCTTAAGGACCACCTAAAAGTTTGAATAAATTAGGAGCAGCAAAACCAGGTAGGGTGTCACGAAATTAATCTTGATTATTTGTGTTTGAGTTTTTTGAATGTTGTATTATTTGGCTGTGCTAAAAATTGGTTGCATATATGATTGATTCTTGGTGAAAATTTGGTGAAATTTTGATGAAATTTGATGAAATTCAAGCTTTAAAGTTCATGTTCTTGGGCAGCTGGAAAAACGAAATCCTAAGCTTAAATTGAGGTTCAATTTATGTTGAAATCATGTAGAAAAGATGGGGTTTTAGTGGCTGCAATTTTATTTTGAATTATGGTAAAAATTGGTTGCTGAAAAGACTGAAAAACGGGTAAAAACAGAGAAAGAATCTGAAGAATTTATGAAGAACATGAAGAACACTTTGAGTGTGATGAAGAACAATGAAGAACCGGCCTTAGATCTTAAAAAGGGCAAGGAAGTAAAATTTTTGATGTTTTAGGGGTTGTTTGGTAATTTCTGAAAGTTATGGCGGTAAAAGTAGAAATATTAAAAGTTACAGGTGGTAAAAAGTGAATTTTAAAGGTTAAAAGTAAAAGTAAATTAATTTTCGAAAATTTAATGATAAAATAATAAAAAAATAAAAAAATATTAAATAATAATATTTAATTAAAAATAATATTTTAATAAATATAATAAAATAATGCGAAAAAGACAGTTTTCTGTAAAAGCATTAGAAGGACAACTTTAAGCGCAGAATCTCATAATTACCTTCATAAAACACTTAGCGAGTGGTAAAAACATATTAGTGAGGCAAAGATAAATAAAAGATAAAAAATTGAAGAAAAGATAAAAATCGAAGAAAAAGTCTGTAATGTTTTAATGACAGAAAAACAGACAGAGACTAGTGAACGAACTAGGGCAATGTAGTTAGTCCTTGAATTGCGAATAGAGTTAGGTATTATATGAAAAGTTAAACTGTTTCAGTATAGACTTAATGAACCTACACTTGGGGCAGGCTAACTAATCATACCGAAATTTTCATAAGCTTTAAATACATACGTTAAACAGAGAAAGCAGAATAAAGTAAAGAAGCACAGAAAAAAGAACAAACAGAGCAGAATAAAGAGACAAAGCAAAGAGAGTAATATGATAAAGAGCAGAGGACCTATTGAGAGGTCATTTGTTGCATTAAGGCAACCTCAGAGATATCTATATGTTAATCTGCTGCATTGTGGCAGTCAGATAGATAATGGTGCAACCACTGAGAAACGCTTTCCTACGGTACAGATCCATATTTTATTTCTGTAAGGCAGATGGGTTATTTCCTGCTACAGAGTACCGTGACCACCTATTCCATTTCTGTAGTGGCAGAGGGGTTATTTCCTGTATACAGAAGGTGTTTCGGCATACATCCCTGCAGTGGCAGATGTGTTATTTCCTGCGTGCAGTGGACCCTGTGGTGGCAAAGGTGTTATTTCCTGTACACAAGGGTATAGCCAACAGGAAAGCCATATCCAGCTGGTAATGCTGGGTTACGTCGGGAGCGGGTAGAAACCGACAAATGAGCTCATTACCTGTACTAGGACTAGGCATGCATCATTCTTGTCTGCGTATTATTCTCTGTTGCATTCCTACTTGTGTTTGATCTATTTCTTTATGTTTGTTTGCTCGAGTGTTATGTCTGTGCTCTATCTTCTTATTCTTCTGCTTGTGTTATGTTCTTTGTTTTTCTATCTATTTCTAACTTCTGTTTACTACAATACTGTATTCTATTATCCATCTGTTAATCGAAAATAAATAAATGAACGTAACTAACAACCCCAACCCTACTAAGAACTCCCCAGTTCTTACCCCTTCTCTCTGAGGCATCCCATTACTCACAGGATTCCTTTCAGAAGTGTACATGAACTGGTTATTTGCAACCATGTCAATGAGTTCATGAGCTTCTGCAGGCGTTTTCTTTAGGTGAATGGATCCGCCTACAGAATGGTCCAGTGACATCTTTGATAGCTCAGACAGACCATCATAGAATATATCCAGGATGGTCCATTCTGAAAGCATGTCAGAAGGACACTTTTTGGTCAGTTGCTTATATCTCTCCCAAGCTTCATAGAGGGATTCACCTTCTTTCTGTCTGAAGGTTTGAACATCCACTCTAAGCTTACTAAGCTTTTGAGGAGGAAAGAACTTGGCTAAGAAAGCCGTGACCAGCTTATCCCAAGAGTTCAGGCTTTCCTTAGGTTGAGAGTCCAACCATATTCTAGCTCTGTCTCTTATAGCAAACAGGAAAAGCATAAGCCTGTAGACCTCGGAATCAACCCCATTGGTCTTAACAGTATCACAGATCTACAAGAATTCAGTTAAGAACTGAAAAGGATCTTCTGATGGAAGTCCATGAAACTTGCAGTTCTGTTGCATCAGAGAAACTAATTAAGGTTTAAACTCAAAATTGTTTGCTCCAATGGCAGGGATTGAGATGCTTCTTCCATGTAAGTTGAAATTTGGTGCAGTAAAATCACCAAGCATCTTCCTTGCATTGTTATTATTTTCGGCCATGTCTCCTTCTTTTTCGAAAATTTCTGTCAGATTTTCTCCAGAGAGTTGTGCTTTAGCTTCCCTTAGCTTCCTCTTCAGAGTCCTTTCAGGTTCAGGATCAGCCTCAACAAGAATGTTCTTATCCTTGTTCCTGCTCGTATGAAAAAGAAGAAAACAGAAAAGAAGAGGAATCCTTTATGGCACAGTATAGAGATTCCTTTATGTGAGTAGAAGAAGAAAAGAATAGAAGAAGAGAAATTCGAACACCAGGAGGAAAAGAGGGTTCAGATTTTTTAAAAGAAGAGAAGTGTTAGTAAATAAATAAATAATTAGAAGGAGATGAGAGAGAAGAATTTTCGAAAATAATTGAAAAGAAAAAATATTTTTGTTTTTAATTTAAATTTAAAGTTAAAATTCGAAAGTTTAAAAAAAAGAAAAATTAAATTAAATTAAATTAAAATTTAAAACAATTAGTTAATTAAAAAGGAATTTTGAAAAAGAGGAGGGTGATTTTCGAAAATTAGAGAGAATTAGTTAGGTAGTTTTGAAAAAGATAAGAATTAAACAAAAAGATAAGATTAATTGAAAAAAGATTTAAAAATCAATTTTGAAAAGATAAGAGGTTAGAAAAGATTTTGAAATTGATTTTGAAAAAGATGTGATTGAAACTTATTTTGAGAAAGATTTAAAAAAGAAATTTAAAAAGATTTCATTTTGAAAATTAAAGTTGATTACTTGACTAACAAGAAACAAAAAGATATGATTTTAAAATTTAAAGATTGAACCTTTCTTAAGAGGCAAGTAACAAACTTTAAAATTTTTGAGTTAATCACATTAATTGTTAGTAAAGATTTTGAAATTATGAAACAAAATAAGAAAAAGATTTTTGAGAATCAAATTGAAATTTTCGAAAATATAAAAGAAAAAGTGAAAAAGATTTGATTTTTGAAAAAGGTTTGAAAAAGATAGAATATTTAAATTGAAAATTTAATTTGACTCATAAGAAACAACTAGATTTTAAAAATTTTTGAAAAAGTCAAGTCAAATATTCGAATTTTATGAGAAGAAAAGGGAAAGATATTTTTTTGATTTTTGAATTTTTAATGATGGAAGAGAAAAACATGAAAAATACTTAATGCATGAAAGTTTTGGATCAAAACAAATGATGCATGCAAGAATACTATGAATGTCAAGATGAACGCCAAGAACACTTTGAATGTCAAGATGAACACCAAGAACTTATTTTTGAAACTTTTTGAGAAAAGAAAAACATGTAAGACACCAAACTTAGAAATTTTCAAACTTTAGACACCAACATATTGAAAATGCATATGAAAAACAAGAAAAGACACAAAACAAGAAAATATGAAGATCAAACAAGAAGACTTACTAAGAACAACTTGAAGATCATGAAGAATGCAATGCATGAATTTTCGAAAAATTTTAATGAAATTAAAAAAGATGCTTTTTCCACACCAAACTTAAAAATTGACACAAGACTCAAACAAGAAACACAAAATTATTTTTGATTTTATGATTTTATTAAAATTTTTTGGCATTTTTCGAAAATTATTTGGAAAAAGCAAAATAAGGATTTTAAAATTTTTAATAGGAATTCCAGGAATCTTGCAATGTTAGTCTAAAGCTCCAGTCAAGCCAGCCAAGCTTTCAGTGAAAGCTCCTGTCCAAAACACTAGACATGGCCAATGGCCAGCCAAGCTTTAGCAAATACAAATCAGACATACAACAACTGATACTTCATTCAACTTGCTTCTGTGCTGATGAGTGGAAGCCTCGGTCCAAAAGAATTAGACATGGCTTTACAGCCAGCCAGGCTTCAACATGTTTCATAAAACTCTAGAATTCTTTCTTAAAAATTATGAAGAACATAAAATAATTTATTTTTAAAATTTTTTTTTCAAAAATAAGAATAATAAAAACAAAAAGCATAAAATTAAAATAAAATTACCTAATCTGAGCAACAAGATGAACCTTCAGTTGTCCAAACTCGAACAATCTCCGGCAACGGCGCCAAAAAATTGGTGCACAAAATTGTGATAATCAACAATGGCGCCAATGACTTGGTACTCTCAAACGTGATTCACACACTTTGTCATAACTTCGCACAACTAACCAGCAAGTGCACTGGGTCGTCCAAGTAATAAACCTTACATGAGTAAGGGTCGATCCCACGGAGATTGTCGGCTTGAAGCAAGCTATGGTCACCTTGTAAATCTCAGTCAGGCGGATTCAAATGGATCGCATCATTCCTACTCCCTTCCATGGCAAGCTTATACAGGGCATCACCGTTGTCAATGGCTACATCCCGTCCTCTCAGTGAAAATGGTCCAAAATGTGCTGTCATCGCACGACTATTCATCTGTCGGTTCTCGATCATACTGGAATAGGATTCAGTCATCCTTTTGCATCTGTCACTACGCCCAACACTCGCGAGTTTGAAGCTCGTCACAGCCATCCCTTCCCAGATCCTACTCGGAATACCACAGACAAGGTTTAGACTTTTCGGATCTCAAGAATGGCCACCAATAATTCTAGCCCATACCACGAAGACTCTGATCTCATGGAATGGAAGGCTCGGTTGTCAGGCGAGGCAACCATGCGTCATGAACCAGAAGGCTAAGAGATATGCACTTAAGCGATTGCAAGTAGAATGGAGGTGGTTGTCAGGAACACGTACATGGGTGAGAATGGTGATGAGTGTCACGGATCATCACCTTCCTCAGGTTGAAGAACAAGTGTATATCTTAGATAAGAAATAGGCTTGAGTTGAATAGAAAAACAATAGTACTTTGCATTAATTCATGAGGTACAGCAGAGCTCCACACCTTAATCTATGGTGTGTAGAAACTCTACCGTTGAAAATACATAAGAACGAGGCCCAAGCATGGCCGAATGGCCAGCCTCCCCAAATGGCATATGAATTCGAAATTAAGGGAAAAGGACCCCTAGTACAATAGTAAAGAGTTCTATTTTTGCTAAACTAGTTACTAGGGTTACAGAAATAGGTAAATGATGCAGAAATCCACTTCCGGGGCACACTTGGTGTGTGCTTGGGCTGAGCATTGAAGCTTTCACGTGGAGAGTTCTTTCTTGGAGTTAAATGCCATTTTATAACCTGTTTCTGGCGTTTAACTCCACTTTGCAACCTGTTTCTGGCCTTTGACTCCAGAATAGGGCAGGGAGCTGGCGTTGAACGCGAGTTTGCGTCATCAAAACTCGGGCAAAGTATGGACTATTATATATTGATGGAAAGCCTTGGATGTTTACTTTCTAACACAATTGAGAGAGCGTCATTTGGAGTTCTGTAGCTCCAGAAAATCCACTTTGAGTGCAGGGAGGTCATAATCCAATAGCATCTGCAGTCCTTCTTCAACCTCTGAATCTGATTTTTGCTCAAGTCCCTCAATTTCAACCAGAAAATACCTGAAATCATAGAAAAACACACAAACTCATAGTAAAGTCTAGAAATGTGAATTTTATTTAAAAACTAATAAAAATATATTAAAAACTAACTAAATCATACTAAAAACTATGTAAAAATAATGCCAAAAAGCGTATAAATTATCCGCTCATCAATAAGATCCCCACTTGTGCTTCTAACTTTGTGATTGCTGCGCCTTGATTTTTTAGATTTGACCTGTATTCTTCTTGATTAGCATCTATCCTTTTTTCAGTCTGTGCTTGTCTCTCCATAAGGGTGGAGACTGCCCCTATAATCTGTGATGACAGTTGTGCTATTGCAGCCTCCATCCTCTCAATGTTGCTCTTGATTTCACATGGTTGCATAGTTGAGGGGGGTGTGTCTTGATTGAGGTTGTTGTGTGTAGGTTGGTTGCTATTGTATGATGTGTTTTGTGAGTTATGGTAGGGTCTATGGTTGCCTGTTTGATGGTTGGGGTTGGGAGTGGAATGTTGATTTGATATAACTCATCAATCTTGATGATATCTCCAATCAATCAGGCTCAAAATCTTAATTCAAAATCATTCTTGGCCCATTTACTTTTAAGTAACAAACGTAGTCAATTCACAGCTAGCCAAGAATCACTTTTCAAAACGGAGCCACTTTCCACATCTTTCCAATACTTCCAAAGATCTCAAAACCATGCCAAGTTCAAAATCTCTTTGAAAGACTCAAAATCATTCATTTCTAAATCAAGATTTGGTCGTAAGATTCCTCAGCGGAGTCTCAAGACTTCAGGGGAGAATAACCTAACTCATTTCTTAAATTCCTTGAAAACCTCCGAAACTTTAACTTCTTGAGTTGAATAAATAGAATAGGGTTTAAACCCAAAACCAAATCGTGTTTCCAATTATTCCGCACCAATTTCAAAACCAACCAAACTTAAGCCAAAACCAAATCATTTTTAAACCGAAAACCAATTTCAGTTTCATTCTTAAATCTGTTTCCAAGGGCTCGGGAAGTGTTTCAATTTTAATAAATCAAAGTTCCAGAAAATACTTCAAGCTCTTCCTAAATGTCGTAAAGTGAAATAGATTAATTGAAAACCACGTTTATTTTAAACCCATTAAAACCCCCTCCAAAATCTGTTTACGTAAATCAATTTCCAAAACATAAAAATTTCACACTTAAATTGATTTTTAAGGCATAATTCCTTTCTTAATAATTACATCCAAGATATAGAGATTTTCCTACTAAGGCAAGTTCAAACATAATGTATTTCTCAAATATTTAAGTCAAAGCATAATTCATTCTTTTCCAAAATAACAATTGCAATCAAAATCTCAGATTTTCTAGAAATTTCGGCAGCATCTCCCCTAAAACTTGGACTTTGCCACCCTTTTCGGGTCCCAACAAAACCAATCATCAATCCTTTCTGACAGGTTCAAGACTAAATCAGTTTCCAATAAAACAAAACTCAACTTTCAAATTATCAAAAATCATTCAAATCAACCAATCCAGAAATCTCCAATTTATCGAAATCAGACATTGTTACAATCAAACAAGCACCCATATTCATTCAAGATAAAACCAGACAATTCATAAGACTCACATAACCACCAGAAATACATTTTGTACAGCATATCTATTTATAACAACTTCCACTTTAAAATGAATCAGTTTGTATAAAAAGCCCCTACCTCGATATGTTGAAATCACAACCCAAACTCGCTAATTGACTACAGTCAAAACCTCAGCTCCAACCCGCTTTCTCAGCAACCACAACCACTCTAATCGCAACATATAATAGCCGAGATTAACTCTCATAACAATGAATGCTACAACACCTCAACGTATAATGGAGCAGTAACAAGAGGGCTTTCAGATCGAGACGCTTACCGAACGAATAAGGAACGGCTGAACCGAAATAGCGGCGGTCTCCGAATTGGCTTGGCGGCAGCCCGGCAGCCACCTCAAATGGCAGCGGTGACCCAGACTTCAGCAACAACAACTGAAATTAACATGCAACGACAATGAAGCTTCCAGAAACCCAAAGGAAACGAAGACCAACTTAAACCCTTACCGGCCGTGGCGTTCCCGGCGGCAGCAGCAACGGCATGGAATTCCGGTGACGCAGCAGTAGCGCAAGCACGACAACGGCGAGGCCAGCAACGCGGCAGCGACAGTAGCTCCGCGGCGGTTCTCCCTCTCTTCTTTGCGAATGGCGACTGGCAGCAGGGAGGGTGGATGGCGGCGGCGCAAGCAATGGGACGCGGCGGCGAACTCCTTCCCGTGGTGACTCCCTCGCGAGTCTTCTCTCTCTGCCCGATCTCTCTCTCTCGTCATGCTCGCCGGCAGAGGCAAGATGGCGACGACACAACCCAGGCGGTAGCTCTCCGGTGCGGATCTTGGCTCGCGCTCGCCTCTTCTCTCTCCTCCATGGTTGGCGATGGTGGCGACGGGAAGAAGCTCGACGGCGTCCTCTTCCCGCAAGCTTTCTCCCTCAGCACGACGGCGTGGTGACCTAGCGGCAAGACGGCGCAACTCTCGAGTGGCTCCTCCCTCCCCTGGCGACAGCAACGGCGACGGCGCTCCTCGCCGGCACCGCATCATCCCTCTTTCCCGATTCCTCACTCTCTCTCCGTTCCGACCTCCTGGCGGCGTCATGACGACGGCGACGGTGGAAGTGACGCCCACCGGCGCCACCTCCTTTCCTTCCTCCTCTCTTTCCCCTCCGGTCCTCCCCCTCTTCTCTTTTTCCCTTTCTATCTCTTCCTTTCTTCATTTTGTTTGCAGCTACTGCTGCTGTTGTTTGGGTTAGGTGCACTAGTGTGCACTGGGTCAGGGGAACCGGGTAACCGGGTAGGGTTTCCAGGGTTAGAGTTGTGTATGTTGAGTTTTAGGATTATGGTAAAATTAGGTACAAGGGTAACTTTGTAATTTCAAATAAAATAGGGATAATATGGTAATTGAAAATAAATTCTAATCCAACAATAATAATATATATAAAATACTATTTGATCATCCATTTTGCAAATTATTTTTAATAAAATATTCAAATCCAAAAATTAGAAATAATATACTAAATTTCTTTATTTTCCAAAATAGTAGTATCAATATTTTAAAATATTAATTATTTAGTCCAAATCATATAAAAATCCTTATTATTTTACAACTACAAACTTTATAATTTAAATATATAAAATAACTCAATAATTATAAAATTAGATAAAATCTTAATTTAATTAGCCCAAACTCATTATTTTTAGTTTTCTAGAACTTTAAGTTGTGAATAGAGAAATACTCCATAAGCATAGAGTTTGGATAAAAACCTTAATTTATTTCAAATCCAATTAATCAAAACTACCTTTAATTACCTTCAATAAGATAATTTATGAAATTAAAAATATAAATAAATATATGATTTGAGATTAGTTCAAAATAGGACTTCTCGAAAGTCTTGGGTCTTACATTCCACCCACCTTATAAAAATTTTCGTCCTCGAAAATTAAAGTAATACATAATATAGTACATAGCCTTAAATACCTTTTAGAAAAGTAAGAGATCTTAACACATATATATACATAAGTTCAAATACCTGATATCCATAAGATTTAAATATAAAGGTAAGGTATAGTGTAAGGTGAAGGATACAAGATAGGCTCAATGCAAAAGGTTATATGGTTTCAAAATCTTACAAAAGCTTAGAGAAACAATATAAGGTGCAAGTCAAGATAGGCGTTCACAAAGCAGAGATATAGTTAATGTGGCAAAAGGCTACAAGACAAGTTGGTATTAAAACAACGGATATAACATTTCCTCACAGATCTCTTACCCCTTCGAAACTTCCACTTCCCAACTCCATCAATCACTTCACAACTCCATAACCGGTCACAAACCTAACATCCGTAGACTCTTCCACGAGAAACGAAACTCCCACAACTTCTCATAATGTTGCACTCTTACCACTTCACCTTCCGTATCTACGAACAGGCCTTAAAGAACTACGCATCGCATTACTATACCTAAAGATCGCACGTGACATCAAAACAATTCTCGAGTTTACTCAGAAAGGTAAAAGACTTTGAAATAGAAGGACAAACAACAAGGATAATCTCCGCAAGAGTTCTGAAAGAATTGTTGAATCTACAAGTAAACAAGGATGTACAATCGATGAAGAGTATTGGAAAGAAATTCAGTTTAACAACCTCAAAGATGACTCCTGAATCAGAGACAACTGATAGGAACACAAAAGGATAAGCAAGACAGTAATTTGGAACTAAATCAAGCTGAGTTAACAAGTATAAAATCATAGAAGAAGGTCAACTAAAGCTAGTGATGACACTCTCAAGATTTAAAATTTTTGATCAAGTTCACATAATACATTTTAATATAAAGTATGAAAAAACTGAAAGAAGATCACCTCCTGTGCTAAAAGAAAAGTATGTAACTCGCAGTTCACAAAAGGGTAACATAAACATATATCAAAACTGCAATATGGTTAAAGAAAACTAAATTGCATTTTGTCCAAATAGTTTCCAAGTAAAAGATAGAATAGGTGAGGGTTGAAAATTGAAAGTCAATTGGGTTAAGGCCAAAACAATCTTTCGAAAATCCTGAAAGACATTTAGGTACTCAATCAGCTAAAAGTATATACTGATATTCTGGCAGGGTTGTAAGAAAATCAAACGTTTGTTCAAGAACACTCAGAGTCTAGATTCAAACAAGTGTGTATAAAATTTTATAGAAAATATGGAACAAGTTAAACTCTATTTAGAAAAGGAAATCCTGAGGTAAAAATTTACTTATCAGTCGGTTTCAAAACTTTATTTAAAATAATGCATGTCAACTCCAAAATAACTTTTCCAATTTAAAGGATAGCTATGGATGCAATTTTTAAGCGAGAAGAATTGATTTAAGTTTCTTAAGAGAATCCAAAACTTGCTTCAAAAGTTCACATCAAAACTCTAAGAATACACTTGAAGTTGCCATCACATAAGAATATTCAAGAGTATTGGGAATTAGACTAAATGATGCGCATAAACTAGTTATGCTACGATTTAGGAAATTGCACGATCAGCAAAATTCCTTCCAGCAAGTGCACCGGTTATCGTCAAGTAAAAACTCACAATAGAGTGAGGTCGAATCCCACAAGGATTGGTTGAGTGAGCAATTCGGATTAGAAGTGTGTTCTAGTTGAGCGGAATCAAGATTTAGATGAGAATTGCGGAATGTAAAATTGACGGGAAAAGTAAATGACAAGAAATTGAAATGGCGGAATCTTAAATTGCATGAATTAAAGAGCAGAAGCTAAATTGCTGAAATTAAAAGGGAATGGGGGTGATTGCATGAATTGAGTTGCAGAATCTTTCTTCATAACTTGCTTGGCTGAAATGTATGTTTTTCAGGCCAAGAGTTTTCATGATTTCTTTGGGACTGAAGTCAACTTCCACCCCTCTTACATAGCTTTTGTATGTGGGTTTCTTGGTTGAGTCTTCCCTCACTGCATTTGCATAGAACTCCTTCACCAAGTTGATGTTGATTTTAGTGATTGGCTTAGTCAGGAGCTCCCACTTCCTCTTTTTGATCTTCTCCCAAACACCTGGGAACTCATCCTTTTCAAGGTCAAAGGGGACCTCAGCTAGTACCCTTTTAGGTCTCATCCATTCGGCTTGAATCTCATGGAAAACTGATTTGTATCTCCTTGCATCGAATTCCCTGCTCTCCTCCATTGGTTGCTTGTCTTTTCTTCTTTTGTGGCTAGATGAAGCTGCCATTGGTTCTTTAGTTTTGGGGTAAGTGACAAGCTAAAGTTGACAAGGTGAAGCAAGAAGTGTTGTTGGAAATGTGGGGAGGTTGTTTTCGGCAAGAGATAGTTTATGCTATGATGAAGAAAATGTGCATGAAGGAGATTTGGTGGCGTTGAACTCGTTTCCCAAGTGGTTCTTTATAGGGCCCGTAAGTGAAAAATGGACGGCTAGGGTGGTTTGTGAAGGGTGGCTTGATGGTAAATATATGGATTAGGGAGAAGGATGAATTGCCTTTCATTTTCTTGGAAGTATTCTGGGTGCATTAGGTTGTACATGTAGCAATCTTTTCTTGCAGAACTTCCTTTTCCCATGTGTTAGCTTCAAAGACTTGTGAACTTCCTTTTTGACCAAGCACCGTACCTTCCTTTGTCTTTTTCCTCCCTTTTTGTCTTTTCTTTTGTACCTGCACAAACAAACAAGTTTGCTATCATTTTTCGGTCCATGTGAATGATGAACAGTACTTGCACATGTAAATCAATGATTGACTCCATGAGCTTATAGCCGTGACTTTTGTATGTATGCACACTTCTGCTTAGCTTCCTCCACACCTTCCTTCAAGATTCCTGGCTCCTGCTCTGAGGGCCTGATTCCTTCTTCTTCTGAAACTTCCTTCAATATGGTGATGGCCTTGCATTCTTCCCATCTCACTCTTTTTTGTTCCCCTTTAGGATTCTTTTCTGTGTCACTAGGGAACACTGCAGTTGATTTGGGGGCCTGTTGAGATAGCTCTCCTACTTGAGACTCCATCCTCTTGAGTTTTTCACCATGGTTTCTTAAGGTAGCTCTCACATCATCCCTGAAGCTTTTCAATTCGGTTATGTCTTGACTCATCGTTGCCATCATTCCTTCTATCCGGTTTAATTGGTCTTGAAATTGTTGGTTCGGATTAGGTTGGGTAGGTTGATTATTTTGGCTAGATAGAAATAATTTAAGTTGACTTAGAGGAGCATGAAATTCACAAGAGAAGGAAAACTGTGACTACTAGTGGTGTTCATAAAAGAAACAGAGTAGTTAAAAACAAAATCAAGTATCATGACCATAGAAACACAAGCTTAAAGAATTAGCCCATACTTGAGAGGAAAGGTATGAACCTAATATTTTCAAAAGAACAACAATTACGTAAATAATGTATCATACTAAATTAAAGTCAATTTGTCAAACGAAAACTAACTGGAAATAAAGTGAAAAGCCCTTCCTTTAAGAATTTAAAAATACCTAAGTACGTAATCAAATAGAGTTACGTATAGGGACCATAATAAAATTATTTTGAAAAGTCAAATTGTATTTAAAGTAAGTGTAGTTCCATAAACCAGTAAAAGAACATGCGAGGTATTAGAAATAAATAGTTTTTAAATTGCATAAGGAATTTTCAAAGTTTTATATAGATAGATGTATATCAAATCAAAAGCGATTTTATAAAATTTTGAAAATTGGTTATAAATATAGTCAATTAAGAGAAAAACTGAATCACCATTTTTTTAAGACTAGAAGTAAGGACATAAAAAGACACATTGCATCAAGACACGTTTAAAATCATGTCGAAAAATTACATGAATCAAGAAAAGAGCTCAAACAGAGAAAGACAGATACACCAAGAAATTCAAACCGGCATATGCAATTTAGAATCAAGAAGAATGCATATGAACAGAAAAATAGGATTGAAAACATCAAACTGCTTCCCAAAAGAGTTGACAAGAACATCAAAATAGGCTAAGAAACAATAAGTCACATGACATCCAACAGAATCCAAAGCACATAACTGAGTAACCTCGAGAAATAGTTTCTAACGTTTCCAAAACCAGCGATTTACTTTACTCAAAACTCGTATATCATCTATGATAATGCATCAGTGCTTTCATATACATAATTCACTAGTATTAAGCCGGCCAAACTTAATATCAGGAATTATGCAACGCAAGACTAATGGCATTAATCAATAGACAGTAATGTGCATAAAGCTCTAATTCTCGTCATTCAATAAGACCTATTACATGACAAACGCTCAGAGTATGCAATTGAAGCAGAGTCGGTCCATTCCTCAGGCTCTACAGGAAAGACCGCTCTGATACCACAAATGTAACACCCTAACTATCAAAATGTCACGCTTCCGGCTGCACCACTCTCATAGCTCGAGTATTTCCACGACTTTTATAATATTTAAGACTAAAAATATGAGCCTGTTTAAAACTTAAAACCGCATAACACTTCGATAACTCTTTTTCGTGAAAACCTAAACATACATGCACATACAATTCAGATATAACCTTAAGATATATATATATACATATATATATCACTAGTTTACAATTATACATATCATAATTTCCTATCCCTCTTACAAACATAATAAGGATAAAGGCGAGGGAAAACAATAGCTACGGTAATACAAAAGGACCAAATAAACAGAAAATAAACATAACTTTCCTGAAGCTTCGCCTTCCATATCCTGAAAAGGAATAACCTGTAGAGGAGTGAGAACGTCGTCCTCGCTTGTTCTCACTATAGGATTACAGAAATTTCTATAACAAGATACGTAAAAATAAAATCATTCTTAGAGTTCAGTGATCATTGCTCGTCTTATAAGTCTTTCCAAAAACCATAGGTTCACATTCGTAATCCAGAAAATTCCCCTTTTTTTTTGAAAACTTGCTAAATTTCTCAAATATTCTAAAATAAAACCTTTTTCCTAAAAAAAATGTCTGAAAAGTCTTTTCTAGACCGCAACCATGAAAGCAGTTACCTACGCGGTATAAATGATCATCTCGTTCCAAGCATAGGTTCATTATGTCTATACTGAATCGATCAGATACTTTATACAGAACTAGGAATCAATATACCAATCACGGCCTCAAGCCCATCCAATCCAACACGGCCCCCGGCCCAAACAGCTCAATCAGTAACCAACTCATCACAAACCAATCAATTCAAACACAATCACAATTAATGTGGTTCAAGCACAATCAAGAGCAATTACAACAAGTATAACAGTTAGCAGTTAACATAAGTATTCACATAAGCAAACCAAATACAATATGCACACCCAAACAATATCACTTAGATGCAAATGATGAATGCCTGTCCTACTGGCTGTGATATCATATTGTCGGTTCAATTGCCAACCCGACACATTTCCATGGGAATGTTGCGTTTCGATCACGTATAAATGGGAACCCTCTGGGATAACGTGCCCGCCACACGGTCCAGAATGTCAGTGCCTGCACACTCCTATGATCCGAAAGGATGTGAGCGGGATACTTTGCCTCCGACCTCACATCTACACGTAAGCGGGATTAACCACTGTCCTTACGCGGGCGCCGCAACCTCGACAAGCGGGATTAACCATCATCCTTGCCAGGCGCAAACGACTTATCAACAATCTCGTCAATTATCAAATCTCTCAGCATAAGCGGGACGAACCCGGCCCTTATGCCTACCAAACAGTAACTCATCAATCTTGATGATATCTACAATCAATCAGGCTCAAAATCTTAATTCAAAATCATTATTGGCCCATTTACTTTTAAGTAACAAACGTAGTCAATTCACAGCTAGCCAAGAATCACTTTTCAAAATGGAGCCACTTTCCACATCTTTCCAATACTTCCAAAGATCTCAAAACCATGCCAAGTTCAAAATCTCTTTGAAAGACTCAAAATCATTCATTTCTAAATCAAGATTTGGTCGTAAAATTCTTCGGCGGAGTCTCAATACTTCAGGGGAGAATAACCTATCTCTTTTCTTAAATTCCTTGAAAACCTCTGAAACTTTAACTTGTTGAGTTGAATAAATAGAATAGGGTTTAAACCCAAAACCAAATCGTGTTTCCAATTATTTCGCACCAATTTCAAAAGCAACCAAACTTAAGCCAAAACCAAATCATTTTTAAACCGAAAACCAATTTCAGTTTCATTCTTAAATCTGTTTCCAAGGGCTCGGAAAGTGTTTCATTTTTAATAAATCAAAGTTCCAGAAAATACTTCAAGCTCTTCCTAAATGTCGTAAAGTGAAATAGATTAATTGAAAACCACGTTTATTTTAAACCCATTAAAACCCCCTCCAAAATCTGTTTACGTAAACCAATTTCCAAAACATAAAAATTTCATACTTAAATTGATTTTTAAGGCATAATTCCTTTCATAATAATTACATCCAAGATATAGAGATTTTCGTACTAAGGCAAGTTCAAACATAATTTATTTCTCAAATATTTAAGTCAAAGCATAATTCATTCTTTTCCAAAATAACAATTCCAATCAAAATCTCAGATTTTCTTGAAATTTCGGCAGCATCTCCCCTAAAACTTGGTCTTTGCCACCCTTTTCGGGTCCCAACAAAACCAATCATCAATCCTTTCTGACAGGTTCAAGACTAAATCAGTTTCCAATAAAACAAAACTCAACTTTCAAATTATCAAAAATCATTGGAATCAACCAATCCAGAAATCTCCAATTTACCAAAATCAGACATTGTTACAATCAAACAAGCACCCATATTCATTCAAGATAAAACCAGACAATTCATAAGACTCACATAACTACCAGAAATACATTTTGTACAACATATCTATTTATAACAACTTCCACTTTAAAATGAATCAGTTTGAATAAAAATCCCCTACCTAGATACATTGAAATCACAACCCAAACTCGCTAACTGACACCTTTCGTATTGACCCGAATCGACTACAGTCAAAACCTCAGCTCCAACCCGCTTTCTCAACAACCACAACCACTCTAATCACAACATATAATAGCCGAGATTAACTCTCATAACAACGAATGCTACAACACCTCAACGTATAATGGAGCAGTAACTAGAGGGCTTTCAGATCGAGACGCTTACCGAACGAAGAAGGAACGGCTGAACAGAAATAGCGGTGGTCTCCGAACCGGCTTGGCGGCAGCCCGGCAGCCACCTCAAATGGCAGTGGTGACCCGGACTTCAGCAACAACAACTGAAATTAACATGCAACGACAATAAAGCTTCCGGAAACCCAAAGGAAACGAAGACCAACTTAAACCCTTACCAGCCGTGGCGTTCCCGGCGGCAGCAGCGGCGGCATGGAATTCCGGTGACGCAGCAGTAGCGCAAGCATGACAATGGCGAGGCCAGCAATGCGGCGGCGATAGAGCTCTGCAGCGGTTCTCTCTCTCTTATTTGTGAATGGCGACTGGCAGCAGGGAGGGTGGATGGCGGCGGCGCAAGCAATGGGACGCGGCGGCGAACTCCTTCCCGTGGTGACTCCCTCGCGAGTCTTCTCTCTCTGCCCGATCTCTCTCTCTCGTCATGCTCACCGGCAGAGGCAAGATGACGACGACAGAACCCAGGCGGTAGCTTTTCGGCGCGAATCTTGACTCGCACTCGCCTCTTCTCTCTCCTCCATGGTTGGCGATGGTGGCGACGGGAAGAAGCTCGACGGCGTCCTCTTCCCACAAGCTTTCTCCCTCAGCGCAATGGCGTGGTGACCTAGCGGCAAGACGGCGCAACTCTGGAGCGGCTCTTCCCTCTCCTGGCGACAGCAACGGCGACGGCGCTCCTCGCCGGCACCGCACCATCCCTCTTTCCCGATTCCTTACTCTCTCCCCGTTTCGACCTCCTGGCAGCGTCACGACGGCGGCGACGGTGTAGTGACGCCCACCGGCGCCACCTCCTTTCCTTCCTCCTCTCTTTCCCCTCCGGTCCTCCCCCTCTTCTCTTTTTCCCTTTCTATCTCTTCCTTTCTTCATTTTGTTTACAGCTACTACTGCTGTTGTTAGGGTTAGGTGCACTAGTGTGCACTGGATCAGGGGAACCGGGTAACCGAGTAGGGTTTCCAGGGTTAGGGTTGTGTGTGTTGAGTTTTAGGATTAGGGTAAAATTAGGTACAAGGGTAACTTTGTAATTTCAAATAAAATAGGGATAATATGGTAATTGAAAATAAATTCTAATCCAACAATAATAATATATATAAAATACTATTTGATCATCCATTTCAAGGCCCCAAGAGTGTTGATTTCTGGGATGAATCCCGGGGTCCCAGACCTTGCCTTTGCACCCATCTTCTTGTTGATCATCATTTTTTCACTTGGGTGGTGAATAGTTGGAATTCTCACTGAGACATTCAAACAGCTTCCTAGACCCATTCAGTTGAGTTTTATACCAACCTTTGCATTTAAACTTAAAGCTTCCAACCATAATGAACCTTGCTTGACAATTCTTATCACCGGCCATCTTCCTCTTACTCTTAATGTCACAAAGAGCTCTAAGTTGACCATCCGTCTCCAGTAGCCCATATATAAGTGGGAT
>NC_029786.2:52505623-52542171 GCF_000816755.2 Arachis ipaensis | reverse complement strand
TCAACTATTCTTTCATCTTCAAGGGTCTCTCCTACACTTACCCGTAGGGCCTCCTCTAGCTCTTTATGAAGTATGGATTCGTGAAGATGATTCCTTCTTTCCTGTTCCATATCAATAGCATAATTGGGATCATCTTGCTCTTGGATTGATGGATGTGGGTGCTCTTCCATGGATGGTGGTGCTGGGATGGAGAGATTATTCTGTGGTTGACAAAGAAGTGTACTAGAGCTTGAGGGTTGATTGTTGAAGGTATTTGGTGGTCTGATTTGGGTGAAGAGAGCTTGTATAGTAGAGTTTAGATCAGCAAGTNGTATGGTGGATGTGGGTTAGGGTCATATGGAGGTGAATGGTGGAAAAGGGCTTGTGAGTATGGTGGTCCCAAGTTGTATTGTGGAGGTTCATAGGCATATGATGGTGATTGTTGATAGTCCATTGGAGGTGGTTGTTGCCATGAGGGTTGATCAAGCCCTTGTGGCTCCTCCCATCTTTGATTGTTCCAACCTTGATGCCTGTTCTCATTGTAATTTCTTCTTCCTACAAACATAATTGTAACCAGACTCATAGCCAAAGGGGTGAGAGTTCATAGTAGCAAAATAAAAATTAAAAATAAAAATAAAAATAAATTTAAATTAAAAGGTTATCTAAATTTTGAATTTGAAAATTAAATTTTGAAATTTAAAATTTGAAATTTTGAAATTTGAATTTTGAAATTTGATTTTTGAAATAAGATAAGATAAGATAAAAATTTTAAAAATAAAAATCTGAAATTTTTTTTTCGAAAAAAATTAATTAAAAATATTTTTGAATTTAGTGAGGAAAGAGAAAAACAATAAAATGACACCAAATTTCAAATTTTTAGATCAAAACGAAGAAAACAACTAAGAACAGCTTGAAGGTCAAGATGAACGCGAAGAACAACTTGAAGATCAAGATGAACATTAAGAACAAATTTTTGAAAAAAAAAATTTTTTTTTAATAACTAAATAAAAACCAATAACCTCTTAATTTATGAAAAAGCAAAAATAAAAACAAAAATAAAAACAAATAAACAAGCAAAAATAAAAAAAATAAATATTTACAATAACCAATAATAGGGCACACGTTTGCAATTCCCCGGCAACGGCGCCATTTTAACGTTGGGATTTTTGCCAGTAAAGAATGTCATAAAGACAGTCGCATTGTAGATATAGTCTCTAAACCGACAGAAATCCCTTCGTACAAACCTTTTGGTTGTCACAGGTAACAAACCCCTTTAAAATTGATAACCGAGTATTCAAACCTCGGGTCGTCTTCTCAAGGAATTGCAGGGAGGTATGTTCTTATTATTGGTTATGAGTTTGTAAATTGGGGTTTAGGAAGTAAGGTGAGAATATGTTATATGATAAATAAAATAAAATAATAATAATAATAAAATAAACTCTTGGCAAAGTATGAAGAACTGGAAGTCCTATCCTTATCAATTGCGATGTGAATTGGGTTTTAGTCCCACTTTGTTAACCTCTAACTATGAAGGTAAATCAAGTGGATTAATTAGCTTAATCCTCAGGTCCTAGTCAATTCCTATGGAAAGACTAGAGTTATTGGAGCAACTCCCAATTTCAACCACCCCTTTATTTGACAGCTCAAGCATTACCAATAAATCAACCAAAGCCAAAAGGGAAAAACCTAAATTATTTAAATAAAGAAAAGCAATCATAGATCTGAAAATACCTCAAATTAGCACTAATAAAGATATCAAATGTAACATGGAAGAGTTCATAAATTAAATTACAAAAATAAATAAAAGGAACATTGAACCTGTGATTGCAAAAGACGAAATAATCATGAAGTGAAAAGAATCCTAATTCTAAATCCTAAGAGAGAGGAGAGAACCTCTCTCTCTATAAACTACATCTACTGCTAAAATTGTGAATATGAAAGCTTCCTTATGAATGGATGCGATCTCCCACTTTATAGCCTCTAATCTGTGTTTTCTAGGCCGCGAATTGGGTCGAAAACAGCCCGGAAATCGCTGGAGAAGATTTCAAACACGCTGATTTTTGTCACTGCGACGCGGCCGCATGGATCACGCGGTCGCGTCACCTAGTGTCAGGGTAACTATAGCATATTATATATCAAATTGAAGCCCCGGACGTTAGCTTTCCAACGCAACTGGAACCGCGTCATTTGGACTTTTGTAGCTAAAGTTATAGTCATTTGAGTGCGAAGAGGTCAGGCTGGACAGCTTAGCAATTTCTCCAACTTCTTGTATTCCTTCCACTTTTACATGCTTCCTTTCCATCCTCCAGGCCATTCCTGCCTTATAATATCTGAAAACACTTAACACACATATCAAGGCATCTAATGGTAATAAGAGAGGATTAATAATAAGAAAATATTGTGAACTCTTCAAGCTTGGCGTGCCACACCTGGATTCTTAAGTGGCACGCCCAAGTGACTTCTTGGAGCTGGCATGCCACGCCTTCGATACCAAGTGGCACGCCATAGTGAGGGTTCTTCCTGGAGTGGTGAGTTGGCGTGCCACGCTCCTTTGCTCAAGTGGCACGCCCATAGTAGCTGATAGTTTCGGCGTGCCACGCCTAACCTGGCATGCCACGCCCCTTTTGTGTCCTCCATTGTTGCTCTCTGGAACTTTGTACTAGCGTGCCACGCCCAGTCCCTGGCGTGCCACGCCCACATGCATGCTTGGACTTCTCCTCTGGAATTTAGTACTGGCGTGCCACGCCTAGTTCCTGGCATGCCACGCCAGTGCATTTTTTGTGGCGTTTGCTCCCAAGTGGCATGCCAGTTTCACACGCCCAGCTTCTTGTTGCTTTCTACCCATTTTTGATGCCTTTTTCATGTGAAATTCAGCACAACTCATTTCAAAGTAGTGTACCATAATATTCATCAAATAATGCATGAATTATACTGATCAGTGCGATTTATGCTCTTTTATGGTCCTCTTTATGCAAGAAAGAAGGGTAGATGATGCAAGTCATCAGAGACCTCTTTGAATGACCGCACTGCACCCTTGGATCGAGATCACTGTCTCTTTTTCATTCCAGCTCCTCTTCTTGTTAATAAGTTCCTTGAGAAACTTTGCATATAGAGGCATCTGCTCCAATGCTTCAGCAAATGGGATGTTGATCTCCAGCTTCTTAAACACTTCTAAGAACTTGGGGAATTGTTGATCCTTTAGCTCCT
Organism: Arachis ipaensis; assembly: GCF_000816755.2. Taxonomy (NCBI): domain Eukaryota; kingdom Viridiplantae; phylum Streptophyta; class Magnoliopsida; order Fabales; family Fabaceae; genus Arachis; species Arachis ipaensis. Next base: position 52,538,985 of record NC_029786.2, on the reverse strand, counting down.
TTTGCAATCTCTGAGGATGTGGTAGAGGAGGAGTATAAGGCTTCACTTCTTTCCTCTGTGCTTATGAATGTTCCTCAATAATCTGCTTCCCATTCTTTGAAGCTTGAGGTTCCTCATCCTTCTCCTTAAGTGTCACCTCTTCCTTGCTGCTGGCCTCATCATTCTCCACAGGCGTCTTGTTAGTTTCTTTGTCATTTACCAAGGTCTTTCCACTCCTAAGTTGAATGGCTTTGCATTCTTCCTTGGGTTGGGAATAGTGTTACTTGGAAGTGCATTGGTTGGTCTCTCAGCTGCTGTATGCTTGGACAATTGTCCAATTTCCTCTCTAGATTCCGCATTGAAGCTTCATGGTTGTTACTGGTTAGCTCTTGATGTTTCATCATCTTTTCCATCAATATCTCCAAGTTGGAGATCCTTTGAGATTATTGGGGTGGTTGTGGTTGATTATGGGATGTCGAGGATGGATGATAGTTATTTTCGTTAGTGGATGGGTTGTTGGGTCGATAGTAGTTGGGTTGGGGTTAATTGTTTTGTGGTTTTCTATATTGGTTTTGGTTAGTGTTTTGATGGTTTGTGTTTCTGGAATTGTTCTGGTTTGAGTTTCTCTGCTAAGGCTGCTGGTTTTTGTTGTCTCCTCACCTCAAATTGGGATGATTCCTCCAGGACGAGTTATAAGTGTCTCCATGGAACTCATTTTGTCCAGCTCCTTGGTTGTGCATATAGTTAACTTGCTCTTGCTGCTGCTCTTCATAGTTTTCCTCATTTTGCCCCCACCCAGCTGGTGGTTGATTTGTTGTGTTCACTACTACAATTTGAAGACCATCAATCCTTTTGGCCATCATCTATATTTGTTGCTGGATCTATTGATGTATCACTTTATTTTGAGCCAAAATGGTGTCCACACCTTCCAGCTCCAATACACCCTTCCTTTGAGCTGGTTGGCGTTGCCTTTGATGAGCATAGAAGTATTAATTATTTGTCACAGTATCTATGAGATTTTGGGCTTCCTCAGCTGTCTTCATGAGCTGCACTTATCCTCCAACAGAATAATCCAAGGCCTCTTGAGCTTTCAGTGTCAATCCTTCATAGAAATTCTGAAGCATATCCCATTCATTGAACATCTCTGGAGAACACTTTCTGATTAAGGCTTTGTATCTTTCCCAGGCCTCATAAAGTGACTCTCCATCTATTTGGGTGAAGGTTTGTACCTCTGTCTTCAATCTTATCATCTTCTGAGGTGGGTAGAATTTGGCTAGAAATTTACTCAGTAGATCCTTGATGACAAGTCATCCTAGCCTATTTTAACTAGTCTTTTCCTTTTGTTTTCATTAGAATTATGCACTTTCTTGAACCATAAGCAAGCTAATTGAGTAGATTTTCATGTTTCCCTTGATTGAATCAACCATGTATGAATTCATGCCATTTCATGAGGTTTTATGCTATAATTGTTGCATATTATGATAGAATGAATATCTCATGATTTTAAGCATAGCTTTGATGTGTTTGGTTGATTAATGATAGGTGAAGAAAGCTTGGAGAAAGGTTGAAGCAAGAAGGAATGGCTAGGAGTGAAGAGAGGACAGTGGAATAAGTGTAATTGAACTAGGAAGCAAAAAGCTGGACCTAAAGTTAGCATCAAACTTTTGCACAAACTTTTGGTTGAAAAGTTAGCCCCAACGTTAGCCCCCTAACTTGGAGGCTAACGTTGGAACTTGAAAATCATTCCCTGGGTATCAAAAGTTTGCGCCAACGTTAGCCCCCTAACTTTGAGGCTAACGTTGGCACATGAATTTCTCCCCTGGGCACCAAAAGTTTGCGCCAACGTTAGCCCCCTAACTTTGAGGCTAACGTTGGCATGAGAAACTCCTCCCTGGCCACCTAACGTTTGTGCCAATGTTAGACCCCTAACTTGGAGGCTAACGTTGGCACATGAAAATACAAATTTTATTACTTGATGCGACCCGGTGCACTTGCCGGTTAGATTTGTGTGTTTTGGGAGAGATTCATTTTTCCTCCAAAATACTCATCAATCCTCCCAATTATTGATGCTTTCTTTTGGAAATGCCTCCAACCATTGGACAACTTTGTCCCTTAATGAAAATGGGAATAGCAGCAACTTATAGATGTCTGGATGTACACAATTTGTCTTTACTGTGTCACATATCCTCAGAAAGGTGGATAGGTGCTGGTTTAGATCTTCCAAGGGACCTCCCCCATAAGAACAGTTGTTCTGCACCAAAGTGATGAGTTGACACTTTAACTCAAAGTTGTTTGCATGAACATTTGGAGTGAGTATGCTACTCCCACAGTTTTCTTGCATTGGGGAAGGTGTAGGAAGCTAGAACTCTCCTTTGAGGCTGGCAACTGTTATTAGCCACACCCTCAGGGTGATTTGGGGTGTTATCCTCCATCTCTTGATCCTCTTCTTCTGATTCTTCTTCTCCAGTAATTCTCTTTCCTCTTGCTTCTCTTCTTCTTCTCAGTAATGTTCTCTCCAGCTCAGAATCAAAAGATGTGGATTCACCTCTTCTTCCTCCTAACATAAAACACACACAAAACCAGAAACCAAAAGCAATTCACCCTACTGCTAGAGTGAGGTTAAAGTTAGCTTAAACAAAAACTCAAACAGTTAGTGTGCTTGACAAAAAAAAACAAAGAAAAATGATTAATCTAGATTATCACTCTACTTAATCATTGTCAATCTATATCAATCCCCGGCAACGGTTCCAAAAACTTGATGAGGGAAAAATGATTCCACACAAACTCACCGGCAAGTGTACCAGGTCGCATCAAGTAGTAATAACTCACAAGAGTGAGGTCGATCCTACAGGGATTGATGGATTGAGCAACTTTAGTTAGGTGATGAATTTATTTAAATGAATAGTTGATGATTTGAGTGAAACTTGATTAACAGAAGTAAAATTGCAAGAAAATAAAAGGGAGAAGGTAAATTGACAAAATTTTAAAGTGCAGAAGAATTAAATTGCAGAAACATAAAGTGCAAAAAAAAAGGGTAAATGATGCAACCTTTGAGAAGATGGTCTTCAATGTCTTCAAAGCAATGAGTTACCCTAAGGAATCCATAGGAGAATGCATGATGGTAGATACCATAGAAAAGATAGTTCAAGGGGTTTTAGAGGAAGAACAATGCGAGGAAACTATGGAGCTGGATCAACAAGCATCAGATGGAGAAATACCACATGGACAACAAGGAAATGGAGGCACCAAAACTAGAGCTGAAGACCCTGCCTCCAAGTTTGAAGTATGCCTACTTGGGTAACAGTAACACTTACACAGTAATCATTAATTCAAGCTTTAGTAAGGAACAAGTAGAGGAGCTTATCCAAGTGCTGAAGCAACATAAAGATGCTATAGGATGGACACTTGCAGACCTGAAGGGAATTAGTCCTTCAATGTGTATGTACAAAATCCTAATTGAAGAAGGTGCTAAGCCCTCAAGACAGTAACAAAGAAGGCTAAGCCCAACCATGAATGATGTAGTCCAAAAAGAGGTGTTAAAATTGTGGCAAGTTGGGGTGATCTACCCAATCTTAGACAGCCCTTGGGTAAGCCCAATGCAAGTAGTCCCGAAGAAATGAGGGGTCACTGTTGTACCAAATGAGAAGAATGAGCTAATACCTACAAGAACAATGACCGGCTGGTGCATGTGCATTGATTATAGGAAGCTTAATGAAGCCACCAGGAAGGATCTCTTCCCCCTACCTTTCATGGACCAGATGCTAGAAAGACTTGCGGGACATGAATATTATTGCTTCTTGGACGGTTACTCTGGTTACAACCAAATAGTTGTAGATCCTAAGGACCAAGAAAAGACCTCATTTACCTATCCCTATGGTGTTTTTGCTTATAGGAGAATACCCTTTGGATTGTGCAATGCACCTGCAACATTCCAAAGGTGCATGCTCTGCATATTTTCAGACATGATTGAAAGATTTATTGAAGTGTTTATGGATGACTTCTCTGTGTTTGGTGATTCATATTCTAACTACTTGCACCACTTAGCCTTGGTGCTAAAGAGATGCCAAGAAACTAACCTCATTTTGAATTGGGAAAAGTGCCACTTTATGGTTACAGAGGGGGTGGTTCTTGGCCACAAAATCTCAAAAAGAGGCATAGAGGTGGACAAGGCCAAGGTGGGGGTGATTGAAAAGTTACCCCTACCTTGCAATGTCAAAGCAGTTAGAAGTTTTCTAGGACATGCTGGCTTCTATAGAAGGTTCATTAGAGACTTCTCAAAGGTTGCATCATTTACCCTTTCTTCTGTGACATGATTATGCACCTTTTATGAAATAGGTTTGTGCTGAATTTTAGGTGAAAAGAGCAACAAAAAGGGAAGAAAACAAAAAAACAAAGCTGGGCGTGTGAAACTGGCGTGCTACTTGGAACAAACGCCATGAAAATGTATGGGCATGGCACGCCAGGAGCTGGGCGTGGCACCCCAGTATTGAATTCCATAAAGGATCCTCAAAGCCTTTACATGGGCATGGCACGCCAGAAGATGGGCGTGGCACGCCAGTATAGTTTTCCAAATAAGCATGAGTTGATCTTTTACATGGGCGTGGCACGGCAGGAGCTGGGCGTGGAACACTAGTGTGTAAGTTTCCAGAGTGCAATGCTGAAAGCCACAAAAAGGGGCGTGGCACGCCAAGCTGGGCGTGGCACGCCAAGCCCACTACAAACTATGGGCATGCCACTTGGTATTGAAGACATGGTACGCCAGCTTTAAATCCTCACTTGGGCGTGCCACTTGGTATTGAAAGCGTGGCACGCTGGCTTCAAATCGTCACTTGGGCGTGCCAGTTGGTATCGAAGGCGTGGCACGCCAGCTTCAAATCATCACTTGGGCGTGCCACTTGAAGACCCAGGCGTGGCATGCCAAGCTTAAAGTAGCCACATTAAAGTGGGCGTGCCACTTGAGCATCAAGGCGTGGCACGCCAGTACAAGTTTCCAGAGAAGAGGTTGAAGGTCCAAAAAAAGCTGGGCATGCCACTTGGTGTCGAAGGCATGGCACACCAGCTCTCAATCCTTACTTGGGCGTGCCACCTGAAGACCCAGGCGTGGCACGCCAGCTACTGGACCAAGGAAGAATGCTGGGTGTGGCACGCCACACACTGGGCATGTCACGCTAGTTCTATTATCCAGAAAAGAGAGTGAAGCACATACAAGGGCCGTGGCACGCCAGACCCAAGACTCCCCACGCTAGTTCAATTGACCAGAAGGAAGAACCAAGCACACGTAATGGGCATGGCATGCCAGACCCTAGGTGTGCCACACTGGTTCAATTTCCCAGAAAGGAGAAGAAGAAGGAAAAGGCCTGGGCATGCCACTTGGGAACCTTGGAAAAGGAAACTTGGAAAAGGAAACTTGAAACCATGCTAGAAATCCCTTCTCACATTTGAGTAGGATCTAGGTTTTGGTGTTTGGATATGGTGACATATAATCCTCCCTCTACTTGGACCTAGGATGATGTATGGTATAATCAGGGACCAAGCATATCTCTCTTCATGAGCAATTAGACTAAGGAATTGGCTATTAATCAAGATCTGAGAGATTGAATCACCAAGGGATTGGGGTTCAATCAATCATGATTGCCAAGAGGTCAATGAGTTGCATGATTGAAGATAAGATGAACTTGATTTAATCAAAAGAGAACAACATCTCCTGATCTCAGTGAATTCCCCCTATGCTTATCTTCCACCTTCTTTATAGCTTTCTTTACATTTTGTCAATCCTCATTCCCATTTACTATTAAGTCATTTATGTTTCTGCACTTTACATTATTGCCATTTCTGTAACAACCCTATTTTTGAAAATCAAATGATTAGTTATTTGTGATTTATTATATTTGTTGATAATTTTATTTTAAGAAAATTATTTTACTAAAGGTAATTAAATGGAGTTTCATGATAATTGAAGTTTAAATTAATTAGAATTTTTATATAATCTTTATTAGATATTTGGTATAATTGAAATTATAATTTTGGTAATTGAAAAATAAGAAAGAATTGTATAATTTAATTTAAATAAATTCTATTTTGAATGAATTATGTTATCAATTTGAACTCTCAGAAATTAATTTACTAGAAATGATTAGATTAATTTTTATAAATGCTTTAAGTTTAAGTCAGTTAATAATTATGCACAATTTTTATTATAATTAGTTATTTTATAACTTGAAATTAATATTCTAGTGATAGAAAATTAATGAAAAGTTATATCATATAAACATGTGATTAATATGTTCATTTTATATTTTAGAAATAATTGATTGAGCTTAGAAATATATTGATAAATAATGTTTCTAAATATTTTTAATAGAGTATATTTGGTTTTAAAATTACTCTACCCTTCAATTTTATCAAAATATCTATTCATATCTATCCATATTCTTTTATAATATCCCTAATTTCTAACCCTAATTCCCAAATCAAACTCAGAAACTGTAATTTCCCAAATTGGAAACCCAAAGTTCCTAATCAGAAACCCTAACGCTCCCCCACTCTCCTCAGCGCCGTCACCCTCATCACAAGCATACATACTCACCCTCTCTCCCGCAGCTTCACCGCGGCACACACACACACACACTCAGGACACCACAGTCATTCAACCTACACTCCTTCCGTCTCACACCCACGCACTGTGAACGGAGTTACATCGTGTCTGGCCCGCCTTGCCACCACTTTCGCCATTATTGGCGACGAAGAGGGACGCCGTCGATGCTGTTCAAGGAGGAAGGAGGAACCACGCGAGACCTAAGGGAGGAGGGAGTCTCTGCTGCATCGCCACCTCGAGATTGCCGCGCCTGGGTGCTGCTGTTGAAGCCACTCCTACCGCTGCTGCTACTAGGATTTGTCCCCGTCGATGAAGCTTCAGTCGCCGCTGAGGAAGGGACCTCGAACGCCGTCATCGGGAAAAAGGATTGGCCGTCACCGAACAGATCGTGACAGTACTGAGAGACATCACCGTTGTTGATGCCGGAGCTCGACAAGGGCTGTAGCGCCGTCGCCAAACCACCACGCCGCCGTAGCTGTCTCCGGGAAGGTCGTTGGAGCTTGCTGAGGATTTTGTTCTGGTTCTGAAGCAATTCATCCATGTCAGTGCTCATTTTTATCCCTGTTCTACCTCTGTCTCTGGGTTCTACGAGTTCCCGGAGCCCTCTGCCACCAGGAACCAACATTCGAGCTGCCCAAGAAACCACCATTAGAACCACTACTGTTTTGGTAAGCTCTGCCCCTGTTTCTGCTTCCTTGTCCTACCAATTTGTTTTTACTTTGAAGCTTGTCCCTGAAACTGTTTGTATTGTATAAAGAGATTATTGTAAATTACCTTGCCGCTGCCGTTACTGGAGGTAGCTGCCAGCTCTATTTGGAGACTGCTGCTAAGTCACCACCAAAGCTAAGAACAGATGCTGGGATTTGATGGAGCACCGCTGCTGGTGTGGATTCATAATATTGGGTTTACCGCATTTAAATTCTTCAATTACGGCAAATTGAGGTAGGGGATTTATTTCAAAATTAACAGTTTTAACTTATGAATGCTAATGAGGTTTAGTGAGTAATTGCAAATAATTCATAATTATGATTAATTGAAAGGAATAAGCTTGATTGATTTGAGGTTGTGAAATTTGGATTAAGTTTGGTATTGAGATGATTTTCTAGTATTTCAATTAATTTATTGATTTTAGAGTGTGGCTGTGAATATCATTGGGTGTTCTTGTTGTGAGTGATTAATTAATTGATAAGATTAGTTCTGGTTGAGGCTATAATTGATATTGGTTTTCTAATTTTGATGGACTTGTTGAAAATTCTGAATTTATGTGATTATGCTAAATTAGTTGAGTTGTAACTGTATTCTAATTATTGAGAATAAGTGTTTGTTGTTATTTTCAGTTAACTGATGTAACAGAATGGCTGTGATACTAACTTACGACTGGTTGGAATTGGTTTTGATGGTTGTTAAAGTTAATTCATGATTAATTAGAATTAAGCTCGAGAACTATTACAAGATTGAAATTTGACTACCAAATTATTCTCTTCAAATCTGACTTGTAAAACAAAATAGTGACTTTGCTAAAAAGTAAATGACATTAAAATAATTAGAATTATGAAAGGCTGATTTTTGAGATTACTAGTTGATTGTGTTTAATTTTGAAAGGATTCTATGATATGTGAAAAGTAAATATGAATTGGTGAGATTGGATTGATGGATTAGTGGAAATTGTGGAGTATGATTGATTTGTTAATTATTATGAATTGCGAATATCCGATTGATTGAGAATTGTCCGTTTGAAAATTATTGAGAAAAGGGCTGGTGATTTGTTGAGAAATAGGGAACCCGTAAGGGTGGCTAAGTCCGAGTTTTTTTAGGGGAGGTGCTGCCGAAATTTTATAAAATCTGAGGTTTTATTTGAGAAGTTATTTTAGAAGATTTGAACTTGGAAGATTATATTATTTGAGTTTTATTTAGATGAGAAAAGAATTATACTATTTTGAATTTGAAATACCAAGGAAAGGGTTATGTCTCAAGTTGATCTTGGGGAAACCCACGAACTGAGGATCATTATTTTGTTTGTGAATTGATCTCGGGGACGCCCACGAACTGAGGATCATTGTTTTCCCTTGTGCGTATATTATGGGGTCGGGCTTTGCGCCGACTGCCGGTAGTCACGAAGGAGTGGTATTATTACCACCGACACATATGCACTAAGGACACAAAGGGAAGCCATATCTGGGACTTGTTCCTAGGTAATGTCGGGCTACAGGGTGTAAACCGACACGTGAGCTCATGGCCTGCTTAGGACAGACATGCATCATATTGTTTGTGCATATGCATTTGATTGTGTTGCTTGTCTTATTTCTTCGTGATTGTGCTGCTTGTCTTGGTGACTTGCTTGTGTGTTTGATTAGATATTTTTGTTGATGCTTTGAACTTAGTAAAGTATTGAGGAATGGTATTTGTGAAGTGAGGTTTGGGTATATTATTTATGTTGCTGATTTACTTAGTTATTGTGATGGTTGAGGAATGCTATTTGTAGCTGAAGAGTTGCTAATGCCGTTGAGACTTTATTTAAGTAATATGATTTAAAGAAATCTGGAAGTTGGGTCGTTATAAATGGTATCAGAGCAGTTCGTTCCTGTTAGAGCCTTTTGAATGGACTGACTATGCTTCATTGCATACTCTGAGTGTCTGTCATGCTTTGTGACTTGTTCTGATAACAAGAGTTTGAGTTTTATATACATGACTATCTGATGATTAACGTTGTTAGTCTACCATTGCATGCCTCATGGTATTAGGTCTGGCCAACTTTATACTAATGATTTATGTACATGGCAACACTAACAGGTTATCATAAACGAAATAGAAGTAATAGGTAATGCGATTCACGGGGTTTAGGAGCGTTAGAGTTTATAAAGTTGGCTTCAATTCGACGTATAATCTTTATTCGTGCCACGCAAACTCGTGCTATCACTTTCTTCATTGTTTTTGGTCGATTTCTCTGGTTTGAATTTCTTCCTTATAATGTGATTTGATTGTTTCCCAACCATACTTTGTCATTCTTGTATACCTTTGCTTACCTATGAATCTGACTCTTTGAATATTCATTCTTGGCAAAGCCTATGTTTCTGTTCATATATTCTGTTTTCTTTGATTTAAGTTTGAATTTATTTTATTCTAGCAATTTTGGAGGGCAAAATTTTTTCTAAGGTGGGTAGAATGTAACAACCCTATTTTTGAAAATCAAGTAATTAGTTATTTGTGATTTATTATATTTGTTGATAATTTTATTTTAAGAAAATTATTTTACTAAAAGTAATTAAATTGAGTTTCATGATAATTGGAGTTTAAATTAATTAGAATTTTTGTATAATCTTTATTAGATATTTGGTATAATTGAAATTATAATTTTGGTAATTGAAAAATAAGAAAGAATTGTATGATTTACTATAAATAAATTCTATTTTGAATGAATTATGTTATTAATTTGAACTCTTAGAAATTAATTTACTAGAAATGATTAGATTAATTTTTATAAATTCTTTAAGTTTAAATCAGTTAATAATTATGCACAATTTTTATTATAATTAGTTATTTTATAACTTGAAATTAATATTCTAGTGATAGAAAATTAATGAAAAGTTATATCATATAAACATGTGATTAATATGTTCATTTTATATTTTAGAAATAATTGATTGAGCTTAGAAATATATTGATAAATAATGTTTCTAAATATTTTTAATAGAGTATATTTGGTTTTAAAATTACTCTACCCTTCAATTTTATCAAAATATCTATTCATATCTATCCATATTCTTTTATAAAATCCCTAATTTCTAACCCTAATTCCCATATCAAACTCAGAAACTCTAATTTCCCAAATTGGAAACCCTAAGTTCCTAATCAGAAACCGTAACCCTCCCCCACTCTCCTCAGCGCTGTCACCCTCATCACAAGCATACAGACTCACCATCTCTCCCTCAGCTTCACCGCGGCACACACACACACTTAGGACACCACACTCATTCAGCCTACACTCCTTCCATCTCACATCCACACACTGTGAACGGAGTTACATCGTGTCCAGCCCGCCTTGCCACCACTGCCGCCGTTATTGGCGATGAAGAGGGACGTCATCGATGCTGTTCAAGGAGGAAGGAGGAACCGCACGAGACCGAAGGGGGGAGGGAGTCTCTGCTGCATCGCCACCTCGCCGTTGTCGCGCCTGGGTGCTGCTGTTGAAGCCACTCCTACCGCCGCTGCTACTAGGGTTTATCGCCGACGATGAAGCTTCAGTCGCCGCTGTCGAAGGGAGCTCGAACGCCATTGCTGGGAAGGAGGCTTGGCCATCACCAAACAGAACGCGACAGTACTGAGAGACATCACAGTTGTTGACGTCGGAGCTCGACAAGGGCTGTAGCGCCGTCGCCAAACCACCGTACCGTCGTAGCTATCTCCGGGAAGGTTGTTGGAGCTTGCTGAGGATATTGTTCTGGTTCTAAAGCAATTCATCCATGTTAGTGCTCATTTTTATCCCTGTTCTGCCTCTGCCTTTGGGTTTTACGAGTTCCAGGAGCCCTCTGCCACCGGGAACCAACGTTCGAGCTGCCCAGAAAACCACCATTAGAACCACTACTGTTTTTGTAAGCTCTGCCCCCTGTTTCTGCTTCCTTGTCCTACCAATTTGTTTTTACTTTGAAGCTTGTCCCTGAAACTGTTTGTATTGTATAAAGAGATTATTGTAAATTACCTTGCCACTGCCATTACTGGAGGTAGTTGCTGGCTCTATTTGGAGACTGCTGCTAAGTCACCACCAAAAGCTAAGAACAGGTGCTGGAATTTGATGGAGCACCGCTGCTGCTGTGGATTCGTAATATTGGGTTTACCGCGTTTAAATTCTTCAATTACGGCTAATTGAGGTAAGGGATTTATTTCAAAATTAACAGTTTTAACTTATGAATGCTAATGAGGTTTAGTGAGTAATTGCAAATAATTCATAATTATGATTAATTGAATGGAATAAGCTTGATTGATTTGAGGTTGTGAAATTTAGATTAACCTTGGTATTGAGATGATTTTCTAGTATTTCAATTAATTTATTGATTTTAGAGTGTGGCTGTGAATATCATTGGGTGTTCTTGTTGTGAGTGATTGATTAATTGATAAGATTAGTTCTGGTTGAGGCTATAATTGATATTGGTTTTCTGATTTTGATGGACTTGTTGAAAATTCTGAATTTATGTGATTATGCTGAATTAGTTGAGTTGTAACTGTATTCTAATTATTAAGAATAAGTGTTTGTTGTTGTTTTCAGTTAACTGATGTAACAGAATGGCTGTGATACTGAGTTACGACTAGTTGGAATTGGTTTTGATGGTTGTTAAAGTTAATTCATGATTAATTAGAATTAAGCGCGAGAACTATTACAAGATTGAAATTTGACTACAAAATTATTCTCTTCAAATCTGACTTGTAAAACAAAATAGTGACTTTGCTAAAAAGTAAATGACATTAAAATAATTAGAATTATGAAAGGCTGATTTTTGGGATTACGAGTTGATTGTGTTTAATTTTGAAAGGATTCTATGATATTTGAAAAGTAAATATGAATTGGTGAGATTGGATTGATGGATTAGCGGAAATTGTGGAGTATGATTAATTTGTTAATTATTATGAATTGCGAATATCCGATTGATTGAGAATTGTCTGTTTGAAAATTATTGAGAAAAGGGCTGGTGATTTGTTGAGAAATAAGGGACCCGTAAGGTTGGCTAAGTCTGAGTTTTAGGGGAGGTGATGCTGAAATTTTATAAAATCTGAGGTTTTATTTGAGAAGTTATTTTAGAAGATTTGAACTTGGAAGATTATATTATTTGAGATTTATTTAGATGAGAAAAGAATTATACTATTTTGAATTTGAAATACCAAGGAAAGGGTTATGTCTCAAGTTTGAATTATTTAAGAAAGGAGCTATGTTTTGAAATCAATTTAATATGAAAAGGTTATGATTTGGACTTAAAGTAAAGGATAACCTTTTAGAGACTTGTGAATTTATATTATAACATTTGAGTTGGAATAGTAAAGAGAAAGATGATTTTCTTTAGTCTTTTGATAGAGAATTAAACTGGAAAACAGTTTTAAAGTTGGTTCGAGTTAAGATTTGCTAAAGTAGAAATTATGAAATGATTAAAATCTGAGGTTTTATTTGAGAAGTTATTTTAGAAGATTTGAACTTGGAAGATTATATTATTTGAGATTTATTTAGATGAGAAAAGAATTATACTATTTTGAATTTGAAATACCAAGGAAAGGGTTATGTCTCAAGTTTGAATTATTTAAGAAAGGAGCTATGTTTTGAAATCAATTTAATATGAAAAGGTTATGATTTGGACTTAAAGTAAAAGATAACCTTTTAGAGACTTGTGAATTTATATTATAAGATTTGAGTTGGAATAGTAAAGAGAAAGATGATTTTCTTGAGTCTTTTGATAGAGAATTAAACTGGAAAACAGTTTTAAAGTTGGTTCGGGTTAAGATTTGCTAAAGTATAAATTATGAAATGATTTGATGATTAAGATTTTTATAGACAAATGCCTGAGGAATTAAGAAAGGTTTAAGGAAAATTATTAAGAATTTAAAGGGGAAAAGAGAATGGGGAACTAATATATGGATTGTTGAGTTTTAGAAAGGAAAATGAAAAGTAATAAAAGGCGGGAAAACCCCAGGAGCCGTTAGTTGTTTAACTACGGGGAAGACCCACGAGTTGATGATTTGTTAAATTCGGGAAGTACCCACGAACTGAATGATCATTGATCTCGGGGAAACCTATAAATTGTTATTTGTTTTAGATGCGGAAATACCCACGAATTGATAATCATTGATTACGGGAATAACCTACGAACTGTTCTATGTTGATCTCGGGTATAACCCATGAACTGAGGATCATTGTGTTGTTGTGTATTGATCTCGGGTATAACCCACGAACTGAGGATCATGTTTGTTGTTGTATGTTGATCTCGGGGAAACCAACGAACTGAGGATCATTGTTTAGTTTGTGAATTGATCTCGGGGATGCCCACGAACTGAGGATCACTGTTTTCCGTTGTGCGTATATTATGGGGTCGGGCTTTGTGCCGACTGCCGGTAGTCACGAAGAGTGGTATTCTTACCACCGACACATATGAACTAAGGACACAAAGGGAAGCCATATCTGGGACTTGTTCCTAGGTAATGTCGGGCTGCAGGGTGTAAACCGACAAGTGAGCTCATGGCCTGCTTAGGACAGACATGCATCATATTGTTTGTGCATATGCATTTGATTGTGTTGCTTGTCTTGTTTCTTCGTGATTGTGCTGCTTGTCTTGGTGACTTGCTTGTGTGTTTGATTATATATTTTTGTTGATGCTTTGAACTTAGTAAAGTATTGAGGAATGGTATTTGTGAAGTGTTTTTAATAGAGTATATTTGGTTTTAAAATTACTCTACCCTTCAATTTTATCAAAATATCTATTTATATCTATCCATATTCTTTTATAAAATCCCTAATTTCTAACCCTAATTCCCATATCAAACTCAGAAACTCTAATTTCCCAAATTGGAAACCCTAAGTTCCTAATCAGAAACCCTAACCCTCCCCCACTCTCCTCAGCGCTGTCACCCTCATCACAAGCATACAGACTCACCATCTCTCCCTCAGCTTCACCGCGGCACACACACACACTCAGGACACCACACTCATTCAGCCTACACTCCTTCCGTCTCACACCCACGCACTGTAAATGGAGTTACATCGTGTCCAGTCCGCCTTGCCACCGCTACCGCCGTTATTGGCGACGAAGAGGGACGTCTTCGATGCTGTTCAAAGAGGAAGGAGGAACCGCACGAGACCTAAGGGGGGAGTGAGTTTCTGCCGCATCGCCACCTCGCCATTGTCGCGCCTAGGTGCTGCTGTTGAAGCAACTCCTACCGCCGCTGCTACTAGGGTTTGTCGTCGAGAATGAAGCTTTAGTCGCCGCTGTGGAAGGGAGCTCGAATGCCGTTGCTGGGAAGGAGCCTTGGCCGTCACCAAACAGAACGCGACAGTACTGCGAGACATCACAGTTGTTGACGTCGGAGCTCAACAAGGGCTGTAACGCCGTCGCCAAACCACCGCGCCGTCGTAGCTGTCTCCGGGAAGGTTGTTGGAGCTTGCTGAGGATATTGTTCTTGTTCTGAAGAATTCATCCATGTTAGTGCTCATTTTTCTCCCTGTTCTGCCTCTGCCTCTGGGTTCTGCGAGTTCCAGGAGCCCTCTGCCACCGGGAACCAACGTTCGAGCTGCCCAGGAAACCACCATTAGAACCACTACTGTTTTGGTAAGCTCTGCCCCCTGTTTCTTCTTCCTTGTCCTACCAATTTGTTTTTACTTTGAAGCTTGTCCCTGAAACTGTTTGTATTGTATAAAGAGATTATTGTAAATTACCTTGCCGCCGCCGTTACTGGAGGTAGTTGCTGGCTCTATTTGGAGACTGCTGCTAAGTCACCACCAAAAGCTAAGAAAAGGTGCTGGGATTTGATGGAGCACCGCTGCTGCTGTGGATTCGTAATATTGGGTTTACCGCGTTTAAATTCTTCAATTACGGCTAATTGAGGTAGGGGATTTATTTCAAAATTAACAGTTTTAACTTATGAATGCTAATGATGTTTAGTGAGTAATTGCAAAAATTCATAATTATGATTAATTGAAAGGAATAAGCTTGATTGATTTGAGGTTGTGAAGTTTGGATTAAGCTTGGTATTGAGATGATTTTCTAGTATTTCAATTAATTTATTAATTTTAGAGTGTGGCTGTGAATATCATTGGGTGTTCTTGTTGTGAGTGATTGATTAATTGATAAGATTAGTTCTGGTTGAGGCTATAATTGATATTGGTTTTCTAATTTTGATGGACTTGTTGAAAATTCTGAATTTATGTGATTATGCTGAATTAGTTGAGTTGTAACTGTATTCTAATTATTAAGAATAAGTGTTTGTTGTTGTTTTCAGTTAACTGAGGTAACAGAATGGCTGTGATACTGACTTACGACTGGTTGGAAATGGTTTTGATGGTTGTTAAAGTTAAGTAATGATTAATTAGAATTAAGCTCGAGAACTATTACAAGATTGAAATTTGACTACCAAATTATTCTCTTCAAATCTGACTTGTAAAATAAAATAGTGACTTTGCTAAAAAGTAAATGACATTAAAATAATTAGAATTATGAAAGGCTGATTTTTGGGATTACTAGTTGATTATGTTTAATTTTGAAAGGATTCTATGATATGTGAAACGTAAATATGAATTGGTGAGATTGGATTGATGGATTAGTGGAAATTGTGGAGTATGATTGATTTGTTAATTATTATGAATTGCGAATATCCGATCGATTGAGAATTTCTGTTTGAAAATTATTGAGAAAAGGGCTGGTGATTTGTTGAGAAATAGGGTACCCGTAAGGGTGGCTAAGTCCGAGTTTTAGGGGAGGTGCTGCCGAAATTTTATAAAATCTGAGGTTTTATTTGAGAAGTTATTTTAGAAGATTTGAACTTGGAAGATTATATTATTTGAGTTTTATTTAGATGAGAAAAGAATTATACTATTTTGAATTTCAAATACCAAGGAAAGGGTTATGTCTCAAGTTTGAATTATTTAAGAAAGGAGCTATGTTTTGAAATCAATTTAATATGAAAAGGTTATGATTTGGGATTAAAGTAAAGGGTTACCTTTTAGAGATTTGTGAATTTATATTATAATATTTGAGTTGGAATAGTAAAGAGAAAGATGATTTTCTTGAGTCTTTTGATAGAGAATTGAATTGGAAAACAGTTTTAAAGTTGGTTCGAGTTAAGATTTGCAAAAGTAGAAATTATGAAATAATTTGATGATTAAGATTTTTATAGACAAATTCCTAAGTAATTAAGAAAGGGGAAAAGAGAATGGGGAACTGATATATGGATTGTTGAGTTTTAGAAAAGAAAATGAAAAGTGATAAAAGGCGGGAAAACCCTAGGAGCTGTTAGTTGTTTAACTACGGGGAAGACCCACGAGTGGATGATTTGTTAAATTCGGGAAGTACCCTCGAACTGAATGATCATTGATCTCGGGGAAACCTATAAATTGTTTTTTGTTTTAGATGTGGAAAAACCCACGAATTGATAATCATTGATTACGGGAATAACCTACGAACTGTTCTATGTTGATCTCGGGTATAACCCACGAACTGAGGATCATTGTGTTGTTGTGTATTGATCTCAGGTATAACCCATGTTTGTTGTTGTATGTTGATCTCGGGGAAACCCACAAACTAAGGATCATTATTTTGTTTGTGAATTGATCTCGGGGACTCCCACGAACTGAGGATCACTGTTTTCCCTTGTGCGTATATTATAGGGTCGGGCTTTGCGCCGACTGTCAGTAGTCACGAAGGAGTGGTTTTCATACCACCGACACATATGCACTAAGGACACAAAGGGAAGCCATATCTAGGACTTGTTCCTAGGTAATGTCGGACTGCAGGGTGTAAACCGACACGTGAGCTCATGGCCTGCTTAGGACAGACATGCATCATATTGTTTGTTCATATGCATTTGATTGTGTTGCTTGTCTAGTTTCTTTGTGATTGTGCTGCTTGTCTTGGTGACTTGCTTGTGTATTTGACTACATATTTTTGTTGATGCTTTGAACTTAGTAAAGTATTGAGGAATGGTATTTGTGAAGTGAGGTTTGGGTATATTATTTATGTTGCTGATTTACTTAGTTATTGTGATGGTTGAGGAATGTTATTTGTAGTTGAAGAGTTGCTAATGCGTTTGAGACTTTATTAAAGTAATATGATTTAAAGAAAGGGATTTAAACGGTTTCAAGTAAGTCTTAAGAAATTTTGGAAAAGGTTTGATAAAGAAAACTACATTGGAAAGTTGAGTTAATTATTTGCATGTTAATCATTACCTTTACGGCATTCCCATTCCCTACTGAGAACATGTGGTTTGTTCTCACCCCAAAATCTTCCACCCTTTCAGTGACACAGGTTCGAAGACCCAGTTTGAAGCTGCGAGCGATTATAGAATTTATTTATGAGTTAAGTGTGAGTTAATTTGCTTTCATAGAATTCTCTCGCCCTTATTGCTTAAGATTTTTATTTTATACAGAGGGATAGGATTTGTATCTGAGTTTTATTTGAAATCTTTTGTATGACAGATATTATATTAATAATTATGTGATTATTATTACTTTGAAATGTTTGATATACGATTTTGATAATCAAAAACAAAATTTTTCTAGAATTTTCTATAAAACTAAATCGCGATATCGAACTAAAGGCTCAATAGTAAATAGTTAATAAAGGAAAGCAGGTTAGTAACGCCTTACTTTCGGTACGATCATGACGTTCTGGAAGTTGGGTCGTTACAATTTCTTTTCTGCACTTTACTGCTTCTCTTTACTTTTGAGTCATTTACTTTCCTGTTCATTTATAATTTTGCACAAACACTCTATATTGCTCAGCTTAACTAATTTACCAATAGATTAAAATTGCTCAAATCTACCAATTTTTGTGGATACAATCCCATTACACTATGGGTTATTACTTGACGATAATTTGGTGCGCTTGCTAAAAGAATGGATTCATCATTTTTATATGGGGAGTGAATTCTGGTAATCAGTAACTCCCAGATCTTCCTTCACTACTTCTTCTGCAACTATTCATTTGCTTCTTGCTTCCCTCCTCAATCTAAGTCCTCTCAGGTTCGCTATCAAAAGAGGATGAAGTTTCCCCTCTTCTACCTGTCATACATTCAAACAACGGCAAACAGAGGACAAGTGAAGGAATCACTCTTGTTAAGGCTTATGGTTAGCTTGGTTGGTGCAATTAATCAAATAGTTAATGGAACAGAAAAAAAATTGAAAATATAGACAATCAATAGCTGAAATAAGCAAATGAAAAAAAAAAAGAAAATTGGAGAACTTAAATTAAAACAATTAACAATATAATTAAAATTGCTTAATCTAGCTACCCATCAATTTAATCATTGTCAAATTCAAACCAATCCCTGACAACGGCGCCATAAAACTTGATGACCAAAATTCACTCCCCATATAAAATGAATCCGTTCTTTGGCAAGCACACCAAAAATATCGTCAAGTAATAACCCACTAAGAGTGGGATTGAATCCATAGAGATTGGTAGATTTGAGCAATTTTAATCAATGGGTGAATTAGTCAAGCTGAGCAATATAGATTGTGATTGCAAAATTTTTAAATGAGCAGAATTGTAAATGACTCAAAAGTAAAGAGAAGCAGTAAAGCACAGAAAACTAAATGGCAAGAATATAAAGTACTGAATCATAAATGACTGAAATATAAATGGAAATGGGGAATAATGCTAGTGTAAGTTTCCAGCTCATTGATAAATCCTGATTTCGTGGTTTATCTTATGCTTATTTTAGGGGATTTTATCACCTTTTTCCACATTTATTCAATGAAATAGCATGGTTTTGTAATTCTCCCTCAACGATCCTTGTACATCACTCATCTCATCTTCAATCATGTAACTCATTGACCTCTTGGAAATCATGATTGATTGAACCCTAATTCCTTGGTGATTGAATCTCCCCAATCTTGATCAATAGCCAATTCCTTGGTCTAATTGCTCATGAAGAGAGATATGCTTAGTCCCTGATTATACCACAAATCCTCATAGATCCAAATAGTGGGTGGATTATATGTCATCATATCCAATCACCAAAACCCAGATCTACTCAATTGTGAGAAGGAATTTCAAGCATGGTTTCATGTTTCCTTTTCCAAGGTTCCCATGAAAACCATTTTGCATTCAACCTCTTTCCTTAGATGATTGAACACTAGCATTAAAATGATATTCCTTCTAGCAAATCAAGAGAAGATGAAGAGAAGAAGAAATTCACTATCATTAATCCATCAAGTACAACAGAGCTCTGACACGGATTGCCCAAGGGTGTATTGGTAAATTTCTCTTTAATAACACCTCGTTGTAAGTATAGCTCTACCAACAACAATCCTTGGGGGGTCAAATTTAGAAGAGGAATTTGGTTGTCACAAGTTCAACCCCAATAGCGCTTGAGCAATGCTTCTACCTTTCTGTTACAAAAGTGGGATCCTTGGTCGCTCACGATTGCTCGTGGCGACCCATAACGGCATACAATGTGATTCCTAATGAAAAAAACAACGGTATTGGCGTCGTCAAGGCGGGTAAGCACGGCCTCCACCCACTTTGACACGTAATCAACCGCTAATAGAATGTATAGATACCCACTAGAGTTAGGAAACGGTCCCATAAAGTCAACGCCCCATACATCAAATATCTCACAGAACAACATAGGTTGCTGAGGCATTTCATCCCTATGGGATGTGTTTCCTGACTTCTGACACTGATGGCAAGACACACATAACCAGTTAGCATCCTTGAATAAGGTTGGCCACCAGAATCCACAATCCAACACCTTTTTAGCAGTCCTTTGTTGGCCAAAGTGGCCACCATAGTCGGACGAGTGACAAGCTTCCAGAATTGGTTGAAATTCGGATTCCAGGACACACCTTCGGATTACTTGGTCAACACCTCTCTTCCACAAGTGAGGGTCATCCCAAATATAGTATTTGGAATCACTCCTCAACATGTCCCTTTGGTTTTTCGAAAAGTTGGGAGGGAAGATTCTTGCAACCAAGTAGTTCGCCATTGGGGCGAACCAAGGAAAACTAGCCGACACAGTATGCAAACTATCCAATGGGAATGAGATTATCTCAAATGGCAACGTCCAGTTGGGACCTCGCATAATCGGTGCTATGGTGAGAACTTTCCTCAACTCTTCAAAAGCTTTTACACATTCACTGTCAAACTCAAAATCCACATCTTTTTGGAGTAGGCGCGACAATGGCAAAGCAATCTTGCTGAAGTCCTTGACAAAGCGCCTGTAAAATCCTGCATGTCCAAAAAACGAGCAGACCTCCCTCACGGATGAGGGGTGAGGCAAAGTAGAAATAACATCGACCTTGGCTGGATCCACAGAAATGCCTTCACTAGAGACTACATGTCCTAACACTATGCCTTGTCGTACCATAAAGTGACATTTTTTAAAATTTAAGACAAGGTTGGTGTCAACACATCTAGCTAGGACCTTGCCCAAGCTCTCTAAACAACAATCGAATAAGACACCATAAACGCTGAAGTCGTCCATAAAAACTTCTAGACAATTCTCCATTAGATCGGAGAAGACACTCATCATGCACCTCTGAAAAGTAGCGGGTGCGTTACATAGTCCAAATGGCATCTTTTTATAGGCAAAGGTGCCAAACGGAGATGTAAACGTGGTCTTCTCCTGATCTTCAGGAGCAATATGTATCTAAAAATATCCAGTAAATCCATCAAGAAAACAGTAGTGAGATTTACCTGCAAGCGGTCTAACATCTGATCGATGAAGAGTAAGGGGTAATGGTCCTTCCGTGTGGCGGCGTTTAATTTTCTGTAGTCAATACATACTCGCCACGCATTTTGTACTCTTTTAGTGACCATTTCTCCGTCTTCCTTCTTGACCGTTGTGATGCCCGACTTCTTGGGGACAACTTGAACCGGGCTCACCCACTCACTGTCGGAAATAGGGTATATGATATCCGCATCCAGTAGTCGGGTGACCTCTTTCTTCACTACATCGAGGATGGTTGGGTTGAGCCTCCTTTGCGGTTACCGAACCGGCTTGGCTCCATCTTGGAGAAATATCCTATGCATGCACTTACGCGGGTCAATTCACATAATATCCACAAGGCTCTATCCTATTGCTTTCTTGTACTTTCTTAGAACGTCTAGGAGCTTTTCCTCTTCTTCACTTGAGAGCTCACTGGCAATGATGACTGAAAACCCTGAGTTGTCCTCTAGGAACGCATATTTTAGGTGTGAGGGAAGGGGCTTCAGTTCACTTGTTACCTCAAGATGAGGTTCCTTTTCATCAAGCTCATGGGACTCATTCTTGACAACTTCTTTAGGTTCATCCTCTTGGTCATCCATCTCCTCAATGGTGGGGTAGCACAACTTGTCATGATCTTCTTCTTGTACTTCCGCTACCACTTCATCAATTATATCGCATCAGAGCGTAGAATGTTCTTCGGGAGGATGTTTCATGGCTTCCTCTAAATTGAACTTGATAGTCTTGTCTCCAACCCCAAAAGAATATACACCGGTGAAGGCATCTAGCTTGAATTTGGAGGTTTTGAGAAAGGGTCTACCAAGTAGGACGGAGGATGAGCTTTTACCTTCCGTTGGAGGCATCTCAAGGATGTAAAAGTCAACCGGAAAAACCAAATCCTTAATTGCCACAAGTACATCTTCAGCTATCCCTATTACTGTGATCACACTTTTATCGGCTAAGGCAAACCTCGCCGCTGACTTCTTCAATGGAGCTAAATTCAACCGCACATAAATAGAAAGTGGCATGATGCTAACACAAGCTCCCAAGTCACACATACAATCATGAAAAGTGTATCCACCAATACAACAAGACACTAAGCAAGGTCCAGGGTCACCACATTTTCTTGGAATAGGTTCCATCAGGGAAGAAATCGAACTACCCAAGGATAGTGTCTCCAATTCCCCTATTTTATCCTTGTGAGTACACAAGTCCTTCAAAAATTTTGCATACTTGGGGATTTGTTGAATAGCGTCAAGGAGTGGTATGGTTACCTCGACCTTTTTGAACACTTGAAGCATGTCTAAATCAAATTCCGGTGTCTTCTTTGCTTTCTTTACCATAGACGGAAATGGAATAGGAATTGATTCATCAACTATAGCTTTTCTTTTGGGTTCCTTGAGGTTTACTCCTTCTTCCTCATGTCTTTTGTCTACCACCTCTTCTTCATGTGGAGTTCCAACAACTACCTATTCATCATGCATTTCTCCCATAACTCTTGGGGGTATCTTCTCTAATGTTGTCCCCGACCGTAGAGTAATGGCGTTGAGACTGCCTCTTGGGTTTGGTTGGGGTTATGATGGAAGGTTGGAGGAAGTTGAGGGTTGAGTGGTGTTGTTATTG
Organism: Arachis ipaensis; assembly: GCF_000816755.2. Classification (NCBI taxonomy): domain Eukaryota; kingdom Viridiplantae; phylum Streptophyta; class Magnoliopsida; order Fabales; family Fabaceae; genus Arachis; species Arachis ipaensis. The sequence goes on along the minus strand of NC_029786.2, from coordinate 52,516,394 downwards.
GGAGTTGGTGGTTGGCTTGACATGTTTATCTTTGAGACAATGTTGGTGAGGTTGGCCAATTGAGTGTTCAAGGCCTCGAATTGAGCCTTGTTGATCTCATCTCACTTTTCCATAGCGGCTCTAAGCTCATCAACTTGATTGTTGGAAGATATAGAAGTTTGGTTTTATTGTCTATGGTGTGGTGTTTGGTACTTGGTGTAGTTGTTTTGGTTTTGGTTGGCTTGGTAGTTGGTGTTATTATGGTGGTATTGGGACGAAGATTGGTTGTTGTTGTGATGAGAAGTAGAGTTGTTCCATCTTTGGTTCTGATTGCTTCCTTGTGTATTATCTCTCCACCCTTGATGTTGATTACTACCTTGATGGTAGTTGTTTTGACCTTGAGGAGGGTATGGTGGACGGTTGTTGTAATTCACATTGGCTACCACAAGGGCATGTTCCTCTTGAATTTGATGGCATTGGTCGGTGTAATGTCTGGTGCTAGAGCACAAACCACAAATCCTAGGAGGGCCTTCAAGTTGAGCAACCGAATGAGGGGCTTGGATGGCCTTGATGGAGCAGTACTCCCTTTGATCTCTTTGAATTTGTGTAAGGATGGTGGTCATATCCCCAAGTGCCTTGGTTAGACTTGCTTCGGAGGGGGGCGGTTCTACCACACCCTTGAGGGGGTTACTCCTCACTCTTGTGTGTTGTGTAGATTCGGCGACATCCTTTATCAAATCCCAAGCTTCTCCTTCCGTCTTGTTTTTCGAAAGGGACCCGCCACTAGAGGCGATAAGCAATCTTCTATCTTCTGCACAAAGACCAATACTCATACATGCTCTCTTGGTCTCTTTGCATTATGCCCGAAATCTCTTTCCGGATGTACTCGGTCTTCTCCGGTGGGAAGAACTTGTCAAGAAACTCTCTTCTCAAGAAATCCCAATTAGTCACAATATCATCCGGTAGCGAATAAAACCATGTTTTTGCTTGCGCTTCAAGAGAGAAAGGAAAGGCAAAAACCATGATGGCTACCTCATCGGCTCCATGCCTTCGATCCGTAGAACAAGCAACATGAAAATCCTTCAAATGTCGGCTGGGGTCTTGACCCGGCAACCCATGATACTTAGGAAGTAGGTTTCTCAAGCTACTCTTTAACTCAAAGTTTGGATCAAGGTTAGGATATCTTGCTTGTAACGGTTGAAGTATGATATCCGGAGCTCCTTGCTCATGCAAAGTGATCCGACGTGGTTCCGCCATGTGTGGCTCACCTGTAGGATGCAAAAATATATTAGTGGTGCTAACAGAAGAATAAGAAGTAGCGGACTCCAAGTCACTCTCGGTAACGTCTAGTGATTCGGTGTTTTCCTCAAGAGAGGCCGAAGTACTAGGCGTGTAGTCCAATCGCCTTCTAGCTTGCCGAGTGCGTAACAAAGTTCTTTCAATCTCGGGATCAAAGTTGGCTAAGCTAGAATTCGGTTGAGACCGAGTCATCAAACTCGAAAGTCATAGTACAAATGCAAAAGAAATTTAAACTATAGCTAAGTATTGAAAGAGCAAAATATCTACAATATTCACATATTCACATAACCAATATCAAGGCATATGTTGCAACCATTCCCCGGCAACGGCGCCAAAAATTTGACACGGAGAACCCAAGGGTGTATTGGTAAATTTCTCTTTAATAACACCTCGTTGTAAGTATAGCTCTACCAACAACAATCCTCGGGGGGTCAAATTTAATAGAGGGATTTGGTTGTCACAAGTTCAACCCCAATAGAAATAACCAAAGTATTCAAATCTCGGGTCGTCTCACAAGGAATGGGCAACCATGTGCTTCGACATTGGTTAGAAATCCGGGGTTGTGAGTTATGAGCATGAAAATAAATGGAAATCTTAACAAGCAAGTAATCATAAATTGCAATAAACTAATTCAACCACCTAAGTAAAACTTGAGCGATTCCAATGAACAAGCAATATTCTATTTAATTCTACTTAAACTAAACAAGTAACTATAACTAAGGCAATTGAAATTGGAAATTGGTTTTCAAATATGAATGATAAAAACTATATCTTGTCAATTATGAGGAACCAAGCTCATTAAGTCTACCCCCAAAGTCTTAAGTACGTGATATCTACCCCTAGACTTGAAGTACGTCAAATGGCCTTGGTCACATCAACCCATAAGTCCCAACCTACCTACTAATTAAATTAGTAGTGGGTTGGCGTCAATGAGTATCAAATTGAACACCAAAGACTCCCAAATCATCAAATCCATTAGACCCAATGACTCAAGTTTACCCAATTCCCTTGACCTAGGCCAAGAGTGGAAAAGACTACTCCATAATCAAAGTAAACAATTCATCAAACACTTGGTAAGCATTAATAAAAGACATGTTCAAAATAGCAATTAAATTGAATTCCACAAATACCCACTATCAATTATCAACATACAATCAAGCAATCAACAAGATTAAACATAGAAATAATCAATGTAACATCAACAAGTCAAGATTCACAACATTCAACAAATGGGTATGAAATGACAAATGACAAGAATCATAAAACTATCACTAAATGTAAGCAAGATTGTAACAAGGAATTCAAATTGAACAATTAAAACTGTAATTAACAAAATCCAATTCACAAATCAACAAGGGAAGATCAAAATGGAAACTAGATCTAGAGAGGAACACGGGTTTCTCTCTCTAGATAACCAAAGAACCTAAAACTAGCTAAAATTGTGTCCTAGTGTAAAATGAGTGATCTCCCTCTTTCCCCCTAGCATCCTTGGGTCTTTTCCATGCAGAAACAGCTTGAAGTTGGGCCTCCTTGGCCTCAGAAATCGCCAGGCACGATTTCTCTTAATGAGGTTACGTGCAGCTTCCCACGCTTGCGCACCATACGTGCGCGCGCGCCGATTACTTTTGTGATCCACGCGTGCTGGCCAGTTGCGCGTGCACGTCGATAGGAATCTTCCAATCTGCACGGATGCGTCCATCCATTCGCGCCGCTTCCAGCCAATCCCATCCACGCGTGCGCGTGGAATGCGCGGGGGCGCCAATGCTGCTGCTCACAACTATCTGGTTTTTGTACTAGAGACTCCACATAGCACCATCGGCGCTCGCGCGCACTGTGCGCTTGCGCGTCGATGGTCAACTGGCAATGGTGCGCGTAGGCAGCATGTACGCGAACGCGTGGGTGCCTGGCGCGAGTTGGGCACAAAGTTGGCCTGACTCTTGGGTTTTTGGCCTGAAAATGGAAATTCGCAACCGGCGCGCGCGCGAACTGTGCGCTTGCGCGTCGGTGCCCTTTTTCAAAGAAAAATTTTGTTTTCTTTATCTCTTTTCACAACCTATCTATATGAACATTCTACCTATCTAACAGAATCAACAAAGCTAGCATTCCTAAGCACTCAATCAATCATCAAAAGATCATAAAATTCAAAGAACTAAAGATACTAAAAGATGGTATAAACAAGGAAGATCTTACCACGGTGGGGTGCCTCCCACCAAGCACTTTTCTTTAACGTCCTTAAGTTGGACGGTCCTCTTCTTAAGCTTCATCTCTACCTGGTGCATCCTCCAATATGTACACCTCTAGCTCCCTTGGAGGTTTGCAACCATGATATTTCTTCACTTTATGCCCATTCACCTTGAAAGTTGCTTGACTTTTGGGATCAAACAATTCCACCACTCCGTAGGGCTTCATTTCTTTCACCTTAAAAGGTCCTTCCCATCTAGAACGGAGCTTGCCAGGCATAAATCGGAGCCTTGAGTTGTAGAGGAGGACTTCATCTCCTTCTTGAAAGTCCTTCTTCCGAATGTGATGGTCATGGAATGCTTTAGTCTTTTCCTTGTAAATTCGGACATTCTCATATGACTCGTTCCTCAAACACTCAAGCTCTTCTAGTTGTAACTTCCTAGCTTCACCCGCCTTGGCTAAATCCATGTTGCACTGCTTTACCGCCCAATATGCTCGATGCTCAATCTCCACCGGAAGGTGGCATGCCTTACCATAGACGATCCGAAAGGGACTCATCCTTATCGGAGTCTTGTAGGCTGTTCTGTATGCCCATAGTGCATCTCCTAACCAGAGGCTCCAATCCTTTCTTTGTGGATTGACCACTTTTTCCAAGATTCTCTTGATTTCCTGGTTGGACACTTCCGCTTGCCCATTTGTTTGCAGATGATAAGCAGTAGCAACCTTATGCGACACTCCAGAGCACTTGAGCAATGCTTCTACCTTTCTGTTACAAAAGTGGGATCCTTGGTCACTCACGATTGCTCCTGGCGACCCATAACGGCATACAATGTGATTCCTAATGAAAGAAACAACGGTATTGGCGTCGTCAAGGCGGGTGATGAGTATTTTGTTGGAAAAGTGAATTTCTCCCAAAACACACAAATCTAACCGGCAAGTGTACCGGGTCGTATCAAGTAATAAAAACTCACGGGAGTGAGGTCGATCCCACAGGGATTGAAGGATTGAGCAATTTTAGCTTAGTGGTTAATTTAGTCAACTAGAAAACCGAGTCTAGATCTCAATGCCTTCCTAGATCCAACAAGAACACTTGCAAGGGAATTGTAAATTGCAAGGAAAGTAGATGAAGAGCAATTAACAGAAATTAAATTCAATCAAGCAGTAAATAAAGCAGAGAGATACGAGGTTGAAATTGAAACAGAATTTCTTCAATTCTCCAACCCAAGATCCAAGACAATTGTAATTGAAATTGAAAGCAATAAAACTGAGAGGAAGAGAAGTGAATTCTCCTTCCCCAAGACTAAGAAATTAAAGATCACTCAATATCCAAAGCTCTCCGAAAACTATTATGAAAATTCAAAGGGAAAGCTCTCCGAAGAACTTGAATTCTATCCTATTTATACACTTTCTTCCAATGATCTTCAAGCCTTGAGTTGGGCCTTTGCTCTTGGTGGAATTGGGTTGAAAGAGGCCTTGGTTGATTGCTCTTGGAGTTTGGAGAAGAACCAAAGTGAACCAAATGAACCGGGTTGGAGTTTTGCAAAAGTTGGACCAAAAGTTGGAGCAAAAGTTAGGGTCTAACTTTTGGTCCAACGTTTCATATCAGCCAACATAACTTGCTGCTATCCACGTTGGGGCAAAAGTTAGGGGTCTAACTTTTGCTCCAACGTTGGCCTTCCTTAGTGCACTTGTGGTGCCAACGTTAGCCCAAAAGTTAGGGGCTAACGTTGGCGCAAACTTTTGCTCCTCCCCTTGTAGTTTTCATGTGCCAACGTTAGCCTCAAAGTTAGGGGCTAACGTTGGCGCAAACTTTTGGTACCCAGGGAGTGATTTTCAAGTTCCAACGTTAGCCCAAAAGTTAGGGGCTAATGTTGGGGCTAACTTTTCACCCAAAAGTTTGTGCAAAAGTTTGAGGCTAACTTTAGGTCCAGCTTTTTGCTTCCTGGTTCAATTTCACTTATTCCATTGTCTTCTCTTTACTCCTAGCTATTCCTTCTTGCTTCAACCTTTCTCCAAGCTTTCTTCACCTATCATTAATCAACCAAACACATCAAAGCTATGCTTAAAATCATGAGATATTCATTCTTTCATAATATGTGACAATTATAGTATAAAACCTCATGAAACAGCATGAATTCATACATGGTTGATTAAATCAAAGGAAACATGAAAATCTACCTAATTGGCTTGCTTGTGGCTCAAGAAAGTGTACAATTCTAATGAAAACAAAAGAAAAAGACTAGTTAAAATAGGCTAAGATGACTTGTCATCACAACACCAAACTTAAAGCTTGCTTGTCCTCAAGCAAGAAAAGATTTATGGAGAAGAAAGAATGAAATGGAAGAGGATGTTCATGCTAGCAGAGTATTATTGAAAGTTCATGGGATTTTGTGTGGATATGTAAATATTCACTTCTTATTGACTCCTAGGCCTAGAAAGTCTCCTTCAAGCTTCAAGTAACATACTGCTATGACCTCTCATTATTCCTTCATCCTTGGCTATTACTTTGTTTATAAGCTTTATTTGAGTGTCATGTGTAGCAAGTTCACTTCCTTTTCTTTATACTTGACACATTATTCACCATAGACACTTGGCTCACATTCCTTCTTAAAACATTGATGCCCAGCACCTCTTTGGGTTACTAAATGCCTTGTAGTTAGGTTGCTCTTGATAGTGGACTTTCAGCTGATGATCCCGGATTAGTTAACCCAAGTCACCGAGTGTTGATGCACTCCTAAGAGCTTACTAATCCAAGCAGATCCTAGTACAAAGACACCACAGGCATATATTTTAAAGTTCAAGCTATTGGTGTCCAGCTTTGTTTCTTTTTGTTTCCTTTTGTTCTGCCACTTTTTGGCTATCTCTTTTCTTTCTTTCTTTTTGTTTTTCTTTCTAACCAAGGAATTTTTTTTTTTATTTAATTGAGATTCATAGACAGTAGGCCATTCTTTACTTAGAAGGAGATATCCTGGCTCTTTATTCACTAAAAGTGAGCTATTATACAACCACACACATACCACCATTTACTTTTATTCTACTTCTATCTAACAGAGACTATCTTACTTCACATTCAAACATTTCTTTTATTGAACTTAAAGATGCAGGGGACAAAACATGCTCCTTGTCAAGTGAAAGTAAACACACAAGCACACACATAAACTAGCCTACTTATTTTAAAAGAAATAAACATAATGCAAAGACTATTAATTAAAAAGAACTACTTAAAGATGCAAAGACAACTTAGAACAGATAGAATGCATGCTTTTTTTTTTTTGTAGTGATGAACAAGGAGCAAGTCCACCTTTCATTTGTCATGCTTTTTCTTTCTCCTTTCATACACTTGGTTGCTAGTGTTTCCACCATCCGTGTTTGTTGTCTGTTGGCCTCGCCAGAATCCAGCCTTATTCATAGCCTCCTCTACTCTATCTTCAAGTCTCATAGCATTGCTTACCTCTACCTCACTTCTCTTTTTGAAGAATTCATCAAAAGTTGGGAAAGCCGGATCCATGTTGTGCAAATGTTCTCCAATATAGTTTAGTTTGATTTGGCTATTGATGTTGTAATCGGCTTGTACTTCATACCTTGCATCTTGGAGTGTTGTGAACTCTTTGAGAGCCCTCAAATTTTCAGCTTGCATTTGTTCCAACTTCCCAAAAGATTCATGAGATTGAAAAGCATGTTCTTCTTGCATCACAAGGAATCTTGACTCGAATTCACTTTGTTTGTTCATTATTCTTAGCTCCCTTTCTTCTTGTGCTTGTTGGTTTTTCATGTACAGTGAATGGTATTCCTCGTGCCTTTCTTGAATTCTCATGTACTGTTGTGACTATCTTCCTATTGCTTATTGCATTTGAGTCATATCCATATTGCCATGTGGGAAAAAGTGTGGCTGTTCCTCCTCCTCTTGTGGCTCTTCTTCTATGTGTGGCTCATCTTCTTCCATTGGTTCTTCTCTTTGCCTTCTTCCATGTGGCCTTCGGCCTTGATGTGCTTCAGGGGCCATTGTCATTCGTTCAATGGTTATGGGCATGCCTTGGCTTAACCACATTGGATTCTCCTCTTCCATTGGAACTTTAGCCTTTGCACACAACCTCCAAATGGTACTCGGATAGTACAACCAAGATCCGGCCGAATTCTTCTCAGCCAGCTTTTGAATGTCTTTTGCAAGGATTTCATGAACTCTTATCTCTCCTCCCACAATGATGCAATGCAACATCACGGCTCTCTCCCTGTTAACTTTTGAGGTGTTCACTGTGCCCAGAATTGATCTTTTCATCAACTCATACCATCCTTTTGCTTCCGGGGTGAGGTTACATCTCTTCAGATACTTATATTTGTTCTTTTCATCTCCTTCCCACTCTGAGTTCTCCATACAAATGTCTCTCGCAATCTCATCATAATCCTGATCCTCATTCAATCACTTCATTTCTTGGCATCCATCATCCGGCAACAAGAGTGGAATTTCAGGATAGATTCTTTTCTCGTTCATCCATGCAATTTGCATTTGATGGAACCAAGACTTGAATCTCCGTTGGTCATATTCATGTGTGTCTTCCTCCACCATGGGATCTTTCCCTTTTCTTCGTTTGGTTCTTGAGGAGGAGGCCATGATCCCTTGGTTGGTTGAGTCTTGTGAGGTTAGAAGGAGTGTGAAGAATGTTGGAGAGTTTGATGTGTGGTTGGAGCAAGAAGAAATTTAGGCCGAACTTGCTATGACAAGAAATGATGAAGACAAGTTTAAATGGTTGGAGTTTAAAGCAAGAGAAATGTTGAACCGATCTTGTTATGTTGAGAAGTGATGAAGAGAATGAAGTTCCAAGGGTTAGAGTGATTCGGTCATGTGCATGGCTTGAAGGTGGTATGTTTTTAAATGAACAATGAAAGGCTAGGATGCAATTTAGACTTATAAGAATCAAAGGTGTGCATGTAAGGATAAATGAAGACAAAACTTGCTTCTTCACTTGCTTTTGCCGTGATTATTCTCAAGGAGTGGCAGATTTCCTTTTTGAAGCATGTGATGAGATTTTGTCCTCATGCTATGCTTTCCTTTGTCTTGTCTCTTTCATTGAAGATTCTTTGACCACCTAGTCATCACAACATACATTAGTTTTGTCTAACTATGGCAAGAGTATTTGTTTTATATGAATCATCAATTCTTATATCCAAATGAACCGTGACTCATCTTTGGAGGACACCAAACTTAATGTTTGGTCATGCATGAAGAAATTGTGTCTCTTCCTCCAATTAGTGAAATCCCAATGTCACTCTTAGTTAAATGTTTCATTACCGGAAAAGAATTTTTCCATTTATAAGATTTTGGAAAACAACAATTGTATGATTATTGATGCATGAATTTCAAATTTTCATGAAGCTATGTGGACACCAAACTTTAGTGTTTGGCCATATGCTTTGTCAAGACACTCCAAGCATGCAAAATGGAATTATTTGTAACATTGGTTTAGTGTGCTTGAAGGCATACCAAACTTAGCATATGTTTCAAAATAGTGCATGCAGTCTATGGACATGTTCATGAAAAGAGAGAAGAATTCATGCTCAAATGATCATAACTTATTGAATTTAAATTGACATGAATCTTAAAGCATGGGTTGCCTCCCATGGAGCGCTCTTTTATTGTCATTAGCTTGACATTGAGGCTTTCTTTTATGGTGGTTGGTGCTTGTAGAGCCTCAATTTGTCTCCTCTGACCGTGATCCTCTTCTTTGTTTTCTGGTGTTCAATTTCAGCATGCTCTAATGAGAGTATGTTGCTGACAGTGTAGTAGTCCTCGGTTTGTTGATTTGCCCCCAGCTGGGACACCAAACAAGCTTTCCATTGGTTCAAAATGATGCAACACTCGTCAGGAAAAACAACTCAATCAACAGTGAATTTTCAAGAAAGAACTTTTGACTAAAGAAGGACAATTGGGAGGACAAACAACACACTAGATAGAAACAATTTAAGTTGACTTAGAGGAGCATGAAATTCACAATAAAAGGAAAACTGTGACTACTAGTGGTGTTCATAAAAGAAACAGAGTAGTTAAAAACAAAATCAAGTATCATGACCATAGAAACACAAGCTTAAAGAATTAGCCCATACTTGAGAGGAAAGGTATGAACCTAATATTTTCAAAAGAACAAGAATTACGTAAATAATGTATCATACTAAATTAAAGTCAATTTGTCAAACGAAAACTAACTGGAAATAAAGTGAAAAGCCCTTCCTTTAAGAATTTAAAAATACCTAAGTACATAATCAAATAGAGTTACGTATAGGGACCGTAATAAAATTATTTTGAAAAGTCAAATTGTATTTAAGGTAAGTGTAGTTCCATAAACCAGTAAAAGAACATGCGAGGTATTAGAAATAAATAGTTTTTAAATTGCATAAGGAATTTTCAAAGTTTTATATAGATAGATGTATATCAAATCAAAAGCGATTTTATAAAATTTTGAAAATTGGTTATAAATATAGTCAATTAAGAGAAAAACTGAATCACCATTTTTTTTAAGACTAGAAGTAAGGACATAAAAAGACACATTGCATCAAGACACGTTTAAAATCATGTCGAAAAATTACATGAATCAAGAAAAGAGCTCAAACAGAGAAAGATGGATACACCAAGAAATTCAAACCGGCATATGCAATTTAGAATCAAGAAGAATGCATATGAACAGAAAAATAGGATTGAAAACATCAAACTGCTTCCCAAAAGAATTGACAAGAACATCAAAATAGGCTAAGAAACAATAAGTCACATGACATCCAACAGAATCCAAAGCACATAACTGAGTAACCTCGAGAAATAGTTTCTAACGTTTCCAAAACCAGCGATTTACTTTACTCAAAACTCGTATATCATCTATGATAACGCATCAGTGCTTTCATATACATAATTCACTAGTATTAAGCCGGCCAAACTTAATATCAGGAATTATGCAACGCAAGACTAATGGCATTAATCAATAGACAGTAATGTGCATAAAGCTCTAATTCTCGTCATTCAACAAGACCTATTACATGACAAACGCTCAGAGTATGCAATTGAAGCAGAGTCGGTCCATTCCTCAGGCTCTACAGGAAAGACCGCTCTGATACCACAAATGTAACACCCTAACTATCAAAATGTCACGCTTCCGGCTGCGCCACTCTGATAGCTCGAGTATTTCCACGACTTTTATAATATTTAAGACTAAAAATATGAGCCTGTTTAAAACTTAAAACCGCATAACACTTCGATAACTCTTTTTCGTGAAAACCTAAACATACATGCACATACAATTCAGATATAACCTTAAGATATATATATATA